>NW_028230439.1:22158794-22314794 GCF_043228905.1 Azolla caroliniana | reverse complement strand
GTTGCATTATATGTAGGCATTAGTGCATGCTGAATAGTATTTATGTTCATTTTCTTTACTGCAGGAAGCACTTGATGCAGCAAATCACATGAAAGAAACCGCAGAAGAGAGAGGTAGAAAAGTAATGATTGAATTGGCAGCAGAAGAAGAGGCAGCAAAGCTGAAGAAGAAAAAGCTAATGCTAGAGATACGAGTAGTGGAGGAGGCAAAATCAGAATTGGGTAATGTAATCAATAGCTCAATTGAAACTGAATTACAGGAGAAAAGCAGTCTTGTAAAAAAGCGACAGGCACTTGTGGAAGAACTTGAGGCTCTATTGGAAGCAGTAAAGATAAAAGAAGAAGAAATTGCAGCACATGACAAACAGATTGGTGATCTTGATGAGAATATCAGCAGCAGGGTTGCAGGCTTTGAAAAAGAAAGTCTTGGCCTGGGAACAGAGCTGCAGAATCTCTTGTCTTCATTAGAGAGTTTAGAGAGGGAATTGGAGGATCTAGGTGCACAGAGAACAAAAGCAGACAATGAAATGACTCAGGCACAAGCAGAAGAGGAGAAGCTTCTTGATTTGTCGAGCACAGTGAAGATTGAATCACAAAAGCTGCAAGATGCAATATCTGTAAGGAAAACTATTGCTCAGACAGCCCTGGTTTCGAAAGAAAAGAGGCTGAAACTTGCTTCTGAAGAAAAGCTGCTTGTTGAAGTAGTTCAGAGCTTAAAGAACCAATCAATATCACTGAGGACTGCTATCCAGGTAAAAGCTTAAACAATTGGCATCTTAATTTCGAAGGGCAACAGAGCTTAAGAAACTTTTATTCGGTATCTGTGGTATTCTACTTTTTAATAATGAACTCTTCTCAGGATTTAACTTCAGAGAAAGCAAAGGTTCAGCAAGAGGCACTTTCTGCTACTCAGAAAATTCTCTCCATGGAAAAGCGTGTACCGGAAATTGAGAGTGAGAAGAAGCTAGCAGCTGCATCACGTAACTTCAAGGAAGCGGGCCGATTAGCCAATGAAGCCAAGGCATTGCTTTCTAGTAAAAGAGAAGTAACCTTAGATTTGGGAAGGATTACTGCCGATCTTCAGAAACTGGATGAAGAGATAGATATTCAAATGTCAGCATTAGCAGATTTGGATAAGCAGCTGGTGGCAAAAGAGAGAGAGGCAGCTATGGCAAGATGTGAAAGGCTCAGACTAATTACATGCGCGCTAAGGGATGAAAGGGATGCAGCTGCAGAGCTGGAGGACTTTGAAGAAGCAGAAAGCTTGCACATTGAGGCCGAAGCGGCAGATAAGGAAGCAGATGAACTTCAAAAACAGTATGGATTTGAAGGTGAAGTATACACGAGAACTTTGAGCAAAGTTATCCAATTTACAGGTCCTACTATTGATGACCCTCAAAATTTAGAGAAAGATGATGGGAAAATAGAAGATGCAGTTGGCACTGTGGTAGATGGTGATGTTTAAGGGCACTTTTTATTGATCATATTTTTGTAGTTTTATACATTCAGGTCTTTTCAATATGACCTGTTTAATCGTCTTCCTTCACCTCAGATCCTTTTTAAGAAAAATTACTATGGATTATAGAGCTAGTATCAACTGATTTTGGATCACAATAAGGCTCCTGAATGTTTTCATCGTCTTTGTAAATGTAACACCTCCGAGAGCTTTAGAAGCCACATCTTTTTTCACATTGAGAGAACATTTGAATTCTATTTATTTCCTTTTGAAATGTATAGAACTAAGGTTCTGAGCTGAGGTAAACACATGTTGCAAGTGCACATCAAGAAGTCTGGGTTGCTAGTATTGTATAAACATTCAATAATGCTTGTTTATTGGTAGGCAATTTTAATATATATCACCCACAGAATTTCTGTTGACTTCAATTCGTTTCATTGCTTTAGCCTGTTAAAGTGTCATAGGAAAGAGGTGATGTGTACTCAATAACTGATCTTGTGGCAAGCTATAAGAAGTTGCAGATTTCTTAATGTTTGGGCTACTTATCTCTCCGTTTAAATGCAATAGTCTACACAAGAGTAACCCAGTGTATGTCCTATTATAAATCAGCTTGTTAGTTGCATTGATGCATGCCAAACATAAATTACCATATGAATCAACTGCATGTATAGATGATTACATCGCAGCATAAAGTAAAACCCCATAAATGGTTATGTAAGTCTTGCTACGTCTTGCTATGTCACGTGAAATTTCAATGCAGACATGTCATAAATTCAAGTCATGATATTTTGCTTTGCATGTAGAAGAGCTACATTCGTGAGGTTTTTTGTTGTTACAATACGAATTGAAGTTATGTCAAGTGATTATATCACATCATGAATGTTATACCAAGTGATTTTGGCTATGTCTTGCTATATCACATGGATGTTTAAGGCAAATATTTTTTATTGACCAACACTTAGCCATTTGATGTTGCTTGCCATAGTCTGGATTGCACTTGAGTTGTAGATACAAAAAACTGCATAGTTCTTGATGTTCTTTTTTAGATGTTGATGATCTTACCATGATTATTATGCTTCTAAGCACATTGCTTCCAATAGAGTGATTTATGTATGTATTGGAATCATTTGTGGGCCGTGCCTCAAGCAGGTTCTCGGTGTATGTACATCTATATTTACGTACCCCTGTATGTTGAGTCAGAGTATATCTATTGATAAAAAAGAAAACACACGGGCAGTGCTGTTCTGCAGTCGGTTACTGCTACTTAAAAAAATCATGTCCTTCCATACATGAAGAAGATTTAATACAACCCATTTATGATTTTGAACTCTAATGTTGAGTTTTGGATTGAAAAAAAAAAAGGAAACAATGGAAACGTTCACAGCCTAAATCTTTATGTAAACATCAGTAAGTTGATTTTCCCCTCCTGATAAAAAGCTGAAAATAATAGATAAACAAGAGGATGTGGAAGAAAATGGAGGATTCCATAACCTACTTGGAGTCGCCACTATTTAAACTGGCCACTTATTGTGCATTCCATCACCATCATATGATTCAATTGATCAATCATTATAGGGTACACTACGTGAGTAGATGCAGTGAATAGATCCATATATGAATAAAGCAATACATTATTGGGCAATCACATATACAAATCTTGATTGCTCATCATTAATCAAATTATTCACGCTCCAGGACACAACCGATTATTCAACCATGGCCATAATGTACAAATGTTTACTCTTCCAAATAGATTAAACAAATAGATTACTGATCAATCCAGGATTAGAAAGCCACCTCTCTAAAGAGTAGAACAGTCTTCACATAATCGACTATACTTAAGACATACTACATTGACGCAACAGCAGAGTTATTAACGGCCAGTAGGGGTGTCTAAACTTAAGCCTCTTTTCTGGCCCAACACAGTCTTCACAGAGAAGGGAAAAATAAGTGGGCAACATGACATATTGAGCACAAAAGAATGTGTACTCCAGAAATTTTATTTCTTATTTTCAGTTTACAATCTGAAATTTGTTGCTTGTACAAGATCTCATTGAAGCTCCTGTTAATATCCGTGAAATGGATTGAACCATAAGCTTGACATTAGCTAAAACAGTCTGTTTAGATCAAAGACCCTACAGCATCTGATATTATTCAAATGGAAGTTCAAGATCTACCAACGTCCCCCAGAGTCTCAGACACTCGGGGTGCACATTATTGCCATAATCCAAGGAACCGTTCAATTTTCTTCTTTTGAGTGGGAAAGGAGTTTCTGCTTCTGATGCAGAATGGAAGGATTCTCTCTTTCCATTATTTGATGTAAATGGAAAGAGGTGAGAGCACTGGGATACTAAATTCCAAATGCATCAATAATCATCGAAGTCAGAGGGGGCATCATGGCCGGATTCCTCAGCCTGCATCTCCATGTCCACCAGGTGTGAATGGAAGTCGTAGAGATCATCCACAGCATCGATCTCGTCCATGTCTTGGAGGGAGAGGGAGGATTCGGATTCGGACTCTTCAATGCAGTAGCGTGAGCGGAGCCAGAAGGCAGGGAAGGCAGGGTGGGTGTGCACGAGGTGCCACCACTGAAGGGAGAAGTCATCGACGTCCAAGAAGGCGGCAGTGGGTACAAAGAGGGCCGCGTGGGGGTTGAGGTGGGAGGTGGGAGGGATCTTGACAGCCATGGCGATGGAAGAGGATGATGGGATTGCTGTATGGATCTCTCTGTTTTTACCTGTGTTTCAGGGCTTAAAGGCGATCTTCTGCTTCAAGATGATGGGGGAGGTGAATCTGTCTGTCTGTCTCTATATAGAGGTTGTACACAGAGAGAGAGAGAGTTTCCCGTTTTGGCATGCGTTTTTGGGAAATGGAAGCCCCTGTTTTTTTCCCGTTTTGGAATGCGTTTCCTGAGAGAAACCCCTGTTTTGGTAATGCATTTCCTGAGAGAAACCCTTCCCCTGTTTTGGAATGCGTTTCCTGAGAGGAACCCTTCCCCTGTTTTGGAATGTATTTCCTGAGAGAAAAGCCCTGTTTTGGAATTGCGCTTCCCAAGAGAAAGCCCCTGTTTTGGAATGCGTTTCCTGAAATAAAGAGAAAGCCCTACCTTTTAGGGGCCCCTTGTTATTGGGGGTGTGTTTCTTGTGATGACCTTCTGAGTCCCCAAAGGTGGAAGGAAGTATGGCCGGGGAAAAAGATGGAGGATCGATCGGGATATCACCTTCATGGCCTTCCGGCACACATTTGCCGTAGAATAGAAGCTAGATTTGAAGCCAATAGCTACTTTCACTCGCTCGGGTCGATCACTTCAACCAACCGCTTGAAGCAATCCACTTACCCTATCTACAAGAACGCTAAAGTCTTTTAATTATCCACCCCACATTAACTACTCTTTTGCGAGGCGTCTACTAGCCGGCAAAGTTGTCGATCGTTTCTTGTATTGCTTGGAAGTTGGCATGACCAATAAAAGAAAATGGCGTTTTTTCTCTCTTGTTCTCTTCCCTTGTCTTTCCCTCGCCTCCCCCCTTTAATTTAAAATGCAAAATTAATGTCTATGAGGCTCACATCACTATGTCCTTGACCTTGAGTAGTGCTTTTGGTAGCATTTTATGTTGAAATAAAGAAAACACTTGGGTTATGGGGGTCGAGGAACCATTTCATTATCCAACGAACCTCAAATATAATATGTAAACTCAAATATTTGTTCCCTCTAGAGGAATAAACTCTTGTCAATTATCATACTTTGTTACTCATCCCTTTTGTGTTTTTGTTATTGTCATCTATGGATTCGTGCAAAGTGAACCAAATATACGTGTTTTGAAGGCCTTATGAGATGGTGCATAGGAGCAAGGCTTATGCTGATACAACAAAGGTCAAAACATGGAAGAAACTTGACGCAAAGATTGGTTTGCATGTGTGGTTGAATATGCACAAGACATGAAATTTTATGTAAAGCAGCAATAAGCAATTTTATGGTTGGGACTTGTTGAGATCTAGAGGGTAAATGTGTATACGCGTTGCACATGTGCCTCAAGAGGTCCGAGGAAGATATACTTGCCAAAGTATAGAGGGTGTAGAACAATCTTGAAGTGGGAACTAAATGATTGTGATGGATATTGATCAATAATTATTCATATAGAGACTCGGATATACTTATTCACAATACTTGGACAAAAGTCATGGATATCATTCATGGAAATGCTTCTTGCTAGACATGGCCACACACACAAACATTGAAGGTATTGGACTTGGTGGTAGGTATTCAAGACAAAAAATAACGAAGCTAATGGTGAAAGGTGAGGGCTAGTTGCCCAAGATAACAAGGAGTTAAAAATGATAGTTATATTAAGGTGATAGCCTCTCCCAACATCTCTCTTCTTCATTTATGTGTGGAGTTGCAACAAGATTTCCTCCTTGGAAGACATGTACATTAGGACTACTCCTCCAATCCTTCAGAGCCATACTCTTGCTCATATGTTTCATCTCACACAATCAAATCTCCTTGTCACATTGTTATTAGCACGCTCGTTCAGGCCATAATCTAGCTCATTTGTTCATCTCACACAATCAAATCTCCTTGTCACATTGTTATTAGCACGCTCATTCGGGCCATAATCTAGCTCATTTGTTCAGCTCACACTATCGAATCTCCATGTCACATTGTTATTAGCACACTAGTTTGAGCCATCATCTTGCTCATTTGTTCATCTCACACAATCAAATCTCCTTGCCATATTGTTATTAGCACGTCACTAGTTTGAGCCATCATCTTGATCATTTGTTCATCTTACACAATCAAATCTCCTTGCCATATTGTTATTGGCACACTAGTTTGAGCCATCATCTTGCTCATTTATTCACTCACACAATCAAATCTCCTTGTCACATTGTTATTAGCACGCTCGTTTGGACCATAATCTAGCTCATTTGTTCAGCTCACACTATCGAATCTCCATGTCACATTGTTATTAGCACACTAGTTTGAGCCATCATCTTGCTCATTTGTTCATCTCACACAATCAACTCTCCTTGTCACATTGTTATTAGCACTCACAGTTCGAGCCGACATTCCCTCTGGAGTTGGTTGGAGTCTCTAACATCCGAACTGATCGCACCGTGTCACATTTTCGAAGGAACAAATGAAATGAAATAATTTAACATAATCAAATGAAATAATTTAACATAATCGAAGATAGCTAAGAATAGTAAGAGCATTTGGTAGTTACATTTGAATCAATGAAATAGTCTCATATGCTGATATAGCCAATAATGAGAACAAAATTAGGTATATACATGGATATGAATTAGGTATGGTAATTCTGTATATGAATGTATGCTGTATGTTTAGGATTGGAAGTAGCAGCATTTGTTGTTGGAGCAGCAAGGTGCACCGATCAATTCGGGCCACACTGATGATGATGATGATGATGGCGAAGAAGGTGAAGAATACTGTGGAGGCCCAGCTGCGGAGGAGGAAGTCGCCTGTGCCTGTGCCTGTGTTGATGAAGATGAAGATGAAGATGAAGATGCATTAGGCACAACATTGTTTTGTTGATCGCAGGTGAAGCATAAATGGCACTTGGAATCATCAGCATACAAGCAAGGGCAATGCTGGCACCTAGGATTCTGTAAGGCAGCAGCAAGCCCTCGCCTTCGCAAACGCACATCAGGACGCCATAGCTGGCGCTGCTGTTGATGCCGGTGGTGACGTTGAAGTTGATGTTTATGCAGGTTTTGTGGCATATTTGGATCATGATTATACGCAGCATCATGATCTCCAGCATGCAGTTGCAGTTGCAGTTGCAGAGTCATAACATCGTTAGTTGTAGCAGTGATGAGAAGCAGGAGAGAGGTAATCACAAAGAGCTTCGTCCCCATCCTTATGTCTGCAGAATGATCAGTGGAGAGGAAGGGGAAGGAGGAGCCCTGCTTGCACTCTGGCATCACCAAATAAATTGATCCAACGGACACAAACAAAACAACACAAGGTTAACTAACCATATACACACACACACAAATCTGTATAGTCTCTGTCTCTGTGTATTTCTTATATATGCATATGGTTGATTCCTTGAAGCACAAAAAAAAGACCATATGGCCCAAAATAGCACTTCCTGCCTGCAAGCATTATATGTTTACTATCTATAACCACTTCTTCAATGAAGAGAGAGAGAGAGAGAGAGAGAGTATGTGTGTGTGTGTGTGTGTGTGTGTGTGTGTGAGTGCCAAACTTTTCCTTGTGTCTTGTCGATTCTTTGTTCTAAGTATCCCGGTGGTGACAATCGCGATGTGTGTAACAGCATATTGATTTTTCGGAGCATCTTAAGACATATTCATAACCACTTTTTAAACCTTCGTAGTGAAAGTCATGACCAACATGGGTTTCGATTGTGGCTGATGAGAAAGCTTTGAAGAAATCGAGAGTATAGTCCATACAATAGTGGCCAAACAAATGGTACGCACAATGTGGAGGGGAGGAAATGCTCAAGTAGTATTGAGCTATGTTCACTAAGCTACAAACCGAGAGTTAAATGATACTATGGCAAATGTGTATTATATAGATATCATAGACAAGGAGATGCAATAAAAAACCATTCTCGATGGATGTCCTATATGAGTAAGATGATAGCATCATAGACAAGGAGATGCAATGAAAAACCATTGTCGATGGATGTCCTATATGAGTAAGATGATAGTATCATAGACAAGGAAACGCAATGAGAAAACATTCTTGGTGCATCCTCATTGTTTTATGGTATTATTTGTGTTTTGACTTTTCATATGCAAAGGACATTGCCTACTGATGAGGTTTACAATGGTTTACAATGGCTGAATGTAGTGATCAGCCAACAAAGTGTGGAAGGCATGTACAAATGGTCAACCTATTTTTTTGACATGATGTTCAAAAAGATTAATGGGATAGAATGATGTCCTTCCTCTTCAATGACAATTCAATGTATTTGTCTCATGGAGGCTATTTGCAAAGTTCCAAAAGATTTGGGACAATCATAATAACAAAGGTAGTTCACATAATATCTGTACAAGGTTCAAAGGTTTACAATCATAATAACAAAGGTAGTTCACATAATATCTGTACAAGGTTTAAAGGTTTACATTAGGTGTCAATACGCATTAGCCCCCATTTGACTTAGATTAAAAACTAGGGCAAAATCAAAAAATGAATATTGGATTGTTGCCAAGAGAGTTGGATAATATCGTATGAGTTAGCTCTATCTGTGGTCTTCATATTTGCACAAAACTATATACGGTTTACTTTAGAGCATGAGAAAGATTAGTTTGTTTCTTTTCAAAATAACTACATATAGCAAGCATACATGTTTGTGTCCAACATTGTGCAACCACTATTTTTCTCAGAACAACTAGGTTACATGCCCTTCAATGTGATTTATCCCATTTAACCACTTTATTTCTCAAAACAACTAGGTTACACACCCATCAATGTGATTTATCCTATTTAAACACTATATTTCTCAAAACAACTAGGTTACATGCCCTTCAATGTGATTTATCCCATTTAATTAAGTTGATAGTGTTGTCAAGTTAATTTTCTTTGTTCAACATGTCATACATTTCCTACATAATGAATTCAACCTTTTCAAAATTTCTACATTACCCAAAAGGTGATGAATTCACATCATTTTTTTGGTGCTACACATTCATTCCTATGCAACAGCGTGTATTCACTCTCAAGAAATGAAGAAGGCCCAATAATAGTTCTATCCCCAAAAAACAGTGTATAAATTCAGAGTTTGTCTACCACAAATGATTTAGAATGAATGAAAGATAAAGAAACTGATTTTTATGTAGTACCTAGCACATTTTTACAGATTTGAACAAAACTCCAAAATCGCTTGGTTTCTTCATTTCTTGGCTTCAATACTATCTTTCTCAGGCATAAAATCCCAAAACACGATTATGGCATTCCAAAATAACATCAACCAATAAACATACCCAAAGACATCAACATTAAGCATTCATTTGATGCTCAACCAAATATAAAAGGGTTTTCCGTGCTTATTTTCCCAAATTATATCTCCTTTCATTTTATTTTCAAGATACAGACATTGTTTTCTTGTTTTCTCCTCAGAACAATTGCTCAAAAACATAGGGTTTTTGTTTTAGTTTCTCTTTGTTTAAATCTTTTGGGAATGTTTTATGATTCTGTATTCAAAATAAAATTTTGTTCACACGTATACACACCCTTCCTTGTACATGTTGCATGGGGATTTGTCCTTGGCTTCATATACAGGCTTCATGGGTTTTAGGTTTTAATGGATTTTGAGTTTATGTTTAGCATTTTATGACCTATGGTTCACGTATTTCACCCTCCCAATAGGATAAGGGTGGTATAGACATGATTGTGGAATCCTTGAAATGCAAAATCTACTCTATTAATATGGGTCAAAACTCCACAAAATTACGTTGAATCATATCAAGCTCCCAAGAAGGGAAATGCAAACCACCACCGCCGCATCTTCATAATGCAGGCACTTACAACATCTTTCTTAAATTCCCACACTGTTAACATCCTTTCTTTGAAAGGGTTCCAGTATCTATGAAGTTTGGAAAGCCTTGCTTGGAGTCACATCCATTGGATAACTCCCCAACACTCTCAGGAACGTCGCAAATTCCTGAACACAAATAAGGAGGCACTTGGAACTAACAAATATATAAAAAAAGGAATTACTTATTTGGGAAGGTTGACAATACTACGTATGAATTAGCTGATAAAATGTGTTAAAAAGAAATTATCTAAGCAACGAGGTTAGGATGGTCTCGACATAGTTTCTAGCATCAAATATGGTACATATATCAGTATCACAGAAATTAATAGGAGCTTCTAGACTGGATGTGGACATAATCATGTAGTGCCACATTTGGGTGTTAAAGATTTCAGAAAATTTTATCAGATCACAATGTTTTTATGTCGAGGAATTTAAGCTTCCACCAGTCTGTTGCACTGTATTTTCGTATCATTACTTATAAATAAGGACTTTTACCACACATCAAAGACTGGAGAATTTTCAAGTTTGCCATTGGTGCACTGGAGTGTGGGTCCTAAAAGGCTGTGAAGTCAGATGTAATTTGAGACATCCGAGCAAATGATCTTTACATGCATTTAAAACATGGGGAATAACTCATCCACACCATGCTTTTCTTTCTTTCCCCAAATACCCTTGGCCATACCCTGGAAGATAAATTATATGTGCTATTTGAGAAAATTATATGGCAAATTTTCATCCCCTTTTTCTCTTCAAGTAGACACACACAAGCAATTATTAAACATTTCTAACATCCAATATATTCTTTAAGGAAGAAGTAAACAAGCCTGAAGGTGTTGAAGAGCATTTCGAGCTCGTTGTTCTGCCATTGACGCTTCAAAGTCTAGAAAAAACAGATAATCGAAGTACCTGTTGAACAAAGGAATTATCAATTGGCTTATTCATATTTGACAATGCCATAAAAGGTTGACAAAAATGAATTCAGAGAGTGAAGAGGGTTCATTAATTAGAGCAGGTTTTCTTACACAGATTTAGCATCCCCATTGTTGGTATCATCCACAACACGTAAAGGACGTTTTCGGAGGGGTCTACTTTCAATCTAAATCCAAAATGCAAAAGTGGACATATGTAATGAAAAAACTGGAATACATTAGCCTGCAAGTAATATATTCCACCAGACTAAATTTACCCAGCATCCTTGGCTTCCTACCAGTCAGTTCTACACTGCTATAGAAGGAGGATACAGAAATGTACAATAACAAGGCAAAATGTACGCATACATACCATAACACCTCCACTATAGCTTACCACTGCCACCTGTATATTTCGTTGCAGCTTCAAGTTCTTGTTATCACAACAATTATCTTCTTTCTTAGTTAGCTCGCAACACAGATGTCACGTGTTAAACTCTCATGGCTCAGACTCAGTACAAAATCTTATGATGCGGTTAAGTAATAACATGAATCTTGAAACTGGACTAAGGACCCTTCCAGGGGCTGGTAAAACCCCAATCAAAGCAGCCAATTGTACTTAATTTCACCACTGGAGTCAAAGTTCCATATAAACAAGGAAATATCTACTTAAGATTGTGTACTCACTATGAAGCTAGACTGCTACTAAACGAGTTTGACACCTTATTGGCCGCAAGGGCAGGTGCCATTTTGGTATTTCTTTTTTCCATAATTAATAGAAGATAATACAATAAGACAGAGCCCGAACTGTAGATACACAACCAGCAGCTTTTTTTATCAAATTTTTCCACATTAAAACCCACTTATATAGGTTCCAACTTATTATTTACTGAGCATAGTAGAAGAGGGAGAAAATCAACTATGATCCCTGCATATCTACACTCTCTAACATTACTTCCCTATCTCTAAAAATTAATTTCAATTTTTTTATCAAAAGAGCGGTTTGTTTGAATAAATACAAGTCTACTATCTTTTCATGTTGCCAAGTGTTACTTCTTCAAAACTTAGCCCTCTCACTTATTCGCTCACTTATAACTTCTAAGTGGATTGATGTTGTGCATGGCTTACATGGCACAACTTTATAATTGGACGCTTACACATCAGAATTCAATTCTAACTGGATAGATCACATGCTGATCCAAGGCCCTGCTGGCTGTGGTCTACAGACTATTGGACTATTGGCTCTCGATCATTTCAGATTAGCTATACAATGTGTTCTTGCTCGTGGTGGAGACATGCCCACTAATAGTAAGTTAATGTTGATGGAAGTCCTACAGTCATAGACTCTGGACAAAGAGTAGAATTACCTTTGTGAGATTGATTTCCCGCAAAGCGAACACCCCAAGGGCCTTGAAAAGAACACCAGGACCCTCTTCCAAAGTAAAGGTTATGCTGGTCTACACATAAGACCAGAAGAACAAAGTGTCACATGTTTAGCCAAAGACCTATAAGTGACTATAGATTTGTCTAGAAAGTTAAATATTCACCTTAAAAGGCCTATCAACACGTGGGATAATTGGTTCTCTTGCCAGCATCAGAAATCTAGTGACATTGTCCTGATCATCCTATCATGGAAGCCAATCAAACTTTCCCTCTTAAAAATGTAAATTTATCCCCAGATTTCTAATGGACTCTAAAATAACCTTACCTGAATGCCATCTGCAAGGATATTCAAGCCATAGATCTCAGCTGCTCTTGCACTTGCTACTGCTCCTGTATCCCACAACTTATGAGCAGCTATATACTGAAAGCATAAGATGAAAAAGATTTCATCATACAATGTTCAGTTTCTTCCCAATGAATTCAAATCAAGATCCAAAGTCTCAATCACCTGTGCAGCACCAGCTGTATCCTCAACAGCTTCCCTGATCAAATTCAATTTCGAAAGCGTAGCCTCACACTGAGCTAGCGCCTAAAAGTCACATTAATAAGCACCATTGTACATAACTTGCCGAAAAATAATTACTGACATAGTTCGTGAAATTGTAAGAAAATGAGAACATTTCCAATTAGGTAATGTTTCATTCATAAGAACATTCCACAACGGCTTCTAATTACTATATTAGTTATAAAAACGTTATGCAATATAGCCCCTGTCAATTTTTACATTTTTCCCTTTTAGGAGTCTTCAAACATGCATTCAGTACATCTGCAATCTCCATTTCCAACATCTCAAAACCTATACATGAATGTCTTACAACGGTTAATGTTAATGGGAAGTTTGTCTTTTCCCCTGTCGTTACATATGAAATAATCATTACCTGTGAATGGCTTAGAACCCTTCGAAGTTGTTCCATTTTAATTCCTGGTAGTCCGAGGAGGCAGTGATGTACAGACAGCTGGACCTCCCCTACAATATGTAGTCTATGTCTTAATAACAAGTCATAATTCCTGTGAATGCTTCCTCCAAGAGAATTCTCTATTGGTAAGACAGCCCTGTCTACAAGCCACAGTTCCACAGCCTGTGACAGCTTGCCAAACCCACCAAAACGAGCTTCATTAGCTGATTCAATACATGATTCACGGAACATGCTTACTAGAATATTTTGTATGTTCTCAACATTATATTTAGTGTTTTACTTCAATTTGTTACCATTTCTTTAATGTTTTCAAGCCTTGGATTGTGAAACTGAAGAGCTGTATACTCATTTTTCTCCAATAAAAAAAATGTGGAACTGTTTTATACATTTCCTGTAACATTTGACTCATTATGTAATACTTGGACCCATGATTTGTGCTCATAAGACAACGACATTTACTCCTACACCATATACAATTTTCTTTCTTAAAGTAAAAACGTCCAATGCATGTACGAAGGCAATGGCTTCACAATTCATATTGCCTTTAGAATGTAATGCAGTACTTTTATTTGTGTCTGAAAGCGAGCTTAACTATGAAGTTTCATTGGATAATAGTTTAGCTTCACCTGAAATGCAGCTTCAAATTGTTCACATGGAACAGCTTCACAGTTTGGATATGCACTACTTGCAGCTGCCTCGCTGTATGCACCCGGCATACCCTGTGAATCAATTGCTGTTATATCTTTACCAGAGATAACATCCTACAATAAAAGCTCCAATATACCTGATATGCTACTCGCAACCGTGATCCATGTGTAGGTTGTGGTGCCAAATCTGTTATTGACAGAGGTCCTGAAATTTGGAAGAATTTAATTTTGATTAACAAGTTCATTGGAAACACATAGATGATTCCAAGAAACTACACATAATGTTCCATGCACAAGCATATATATTTATCTAGCATCTGGAGGCATGCCTGAAATTTTTAAGAGTACCATAACATCCAATTTAGAAACTGAATGCAAGAACAACGAGAAGTACAAACAAAAAGATGATATAAAGAATCCGTAGGTCAGTTGAAAACTGAAGATATGCAAAGCAGCCCTGAAAGAGAAGCAAGATCAAGTCAAGATGATGTAGGTCTATTATGATGTATTTCTGCAACATTTCACTTTAATCTTAAGGAAAAACTAAAGAGGAGAGGGAAGTGACATACAAGGTGCAAACCCTAAGAACATGTGTGTCAGAAACCTCTTATGCAATCAGGATAATAAAGTGTCATTCCAACTGGACCTTCCATTCAGTACAACCAAGCTACACAGCCAAACCACTACGAGTTTAACAGGGTATGGGATAAAGGATTAAAAATCTGCAACCACCATTCTAAACCTATAACAAAAAGTAAGCTATATCCCAACTCTTTCTGATATAAACTCAGGTACCAAGGAATGATATTTAGCATGTCTCTTGTGCGTCTGCTTGTGTCTATTTTCAGTAGGTGTCATGAAATTCATACTAGCTAATGATTCAAGACTGAAAATTTAATTTTGAAGGACGGAGATGCCCTAACATTGGGATGCAGGTATGTTGAAATATAGGTTACTAGAAATGATCTTTCTAAATTAATGTATATTGCATGAGAAGCAAGGCCACATGCATGAGAAATTATCATATTTATCATTGATTCTATTATCCAGACCCAATCATTCATATCACTGTTGTCCTAGTATGTGTAGAAGTATCAACATATCTGTGTTCCGAATTTGGTCATGCTTGCTTGAATTGATGTTTGCAGCGCCTATTATGATATTTCTATCTCAGTCTCTACCTTTCTGTCTAATAAAACATAAGCGGCAAGGGACATTGTATTATGTTAGGTTTCAATGGCCGCATAAGTCCATTATATATTATATGCAGCTCATGGAATCCTCTAGTTTGAATGAAAACGATCAAGAGAAATTAAAACAACACAAAAGAAAAACAGGAAGCAGCATTGACGATCACAGGCATAATGTTATGTTAGGTTTCAATGGCAGCATAAGTCCATTAGATATTATATCCAATTCATGGCAACCTCTAGTATGAATGAAAACGATCAAAAAGAATTTAAAACGACACAAAAGGAGAAAGGGAAAAAGAGAAAAAGAAAGACAGGAAGCGGCATCGAGAATCACTTACTAGGTAACGTGATGAAAGGACTGTCTTGAGGGGCTGGGGCAGGGACGCCGTAGTGGATAGCATTGTCATCTACGGAGGATTTCTTCTGGGGCTGTTGTGGATCGTGATCCGGTCCTGAGAGCTTATAAGCCGAGTTTACGGAGAGGATTTCAGGAACCGTATGATGATAAGAAGAAGAAGAAGGAGGGAGGGATCGCAGCCACGCAGAAGCAGAAGCAGAAGCAGACGCAGAAGCAGAAGCAGAAGCAGGCGGAGGCGGCAGTGACAAGTGCAGCAGAGCCATTATTTTGTAATTGGTATCAGAGAAAGATCGAGAGAGAAGAAATATTCTCGTTATTATTATATACATACATTATACATTATACATTATACATACATACATTATACATTATACATTATACATTATACATTATACATTATACATTATACATTATACATTATACATACATTATACATACATACATACATTATACATTATACATCCATACATAGGAAATGTGTCTGCCCAGGTGCCATGGGGAGGTTGCATTGTCGGCCATCGAAATGTCCTACAGAGTCACCGCCCCCCACATCTGGCTTACGAAAGGTGTTTCATAACTCCCCTCCCCCCATCAATATATTATGGCTTTGGCTTAGCCCTCACACTAGTTGACGTGGCCACCACGCTTGATGTTACAATGGAAAATGAACCTAAGCTACCAATGATTCTTGGCCTCGATGCAACAATAATTATAAGCCACTTGGTTCCTTTTTATGACACACCATCAACAAACGAAGGTGGAGAGTTGCATGCACTCGGGACGGAGAATGGAATATTAAAGGTTATCGTTCTTAAGGATGAGCATCTTAACAAATGGTTTTAGATGTTATCAACATAACTCGCAAAAAACTTGAGGATGAAGTGAAACAATGGCGATAAGGTCATGTGAAGTTAAATGAATGCTTATTTAAGGATTCAACGGGAATGTACAACAAAAAATGAGAAAATAGACACCATGAGAAAGTCATGGGTTGATATATGCAAGCGAAATGAAGAATGTATGCACGATAAAGTCATGGGTTGATATATGCAATGGTAGTGATGTCGTTTCTAATCCCCCCCTAATATGCAAGTTATATGGCACAAGCAAAGAATGTAGAAAATATAAATGTACATGAATTGAAAGAACGAGAATGACAATTGAAGGACATTGTTATTCATGGTATTTAGAAGCCCCCAAATCGTTTAAAAACATCATTGGGAAGTTCTTTAAGATGCACTATAAGAATGTCAAGAGGTTTCCATGAGCATCCAAAATATAATAGGTTTTAGGTGACTTGAAGCCATAACCTCATTTGTGCACACCCAATGCTTTAACAATTACATTATCATTTGTTTTTTTTTTCAAAAAAAATATTCTTCATTAGTAGAAATTCTACATACATGACAAAATGATTAGTTTGACAACATTATAAAAGGTTGTAGCCATGATAGGCCAACATGAAATCTAAAAGACTCACAGTAGAAAACTACAAAGAACAGTGAAAATATACAGGAATCTTCTTTCCATCTCATGTGATCATTGGCTTAAACACTCAACTTTAGTTTCTCATTGTTCATCCATGTAGTTGTTCATATGTGGATAGCTACTACATCATTATTATTCCGTTCCTGCATGCTCATTGGCATATGTAATAAATGCTCATCACCATGGTTGTATGACTACAAGCCTTTCCAACATTTCCATTATGCTTTGCAATTTGAAGCTATTGAATCTATTCTAACAACGTTTCCATTACTTAAGAGTAATTGCACAACAATAAAAGTGACCAGATTTGGTAAAACTCCATTTGTTCTCATTTGGTGAAATACAGAGAAAACATTTTCAATTTCTCCAACTTGACCATATCCTAGTTTCTCTTCAAGATGCCCATCTGCTAAATCTTTACATGCATTTCTTTGTCCTTTTCTATTGCTCCAATGCTAGCACAAGCTTTTAGATTACATTATCATTTGTTTTAAATTCTCAAGACACATAATATTAGATTGAGAAAGGGAAATAAGGAAAAGGAATGTTAAATAAGAGCTTGATGAGGGTTTGCCCTGGTATTACACTAAATGATGATAACTTCTCAAATCACATGGTTGTTGCATCGGCCATGCTTCATTCAATTTTTACTTATCAACTTTGATGATAGGATAGTGCCCTAACATGGTGATGACATTTGATTCCATAGAGAGCCTAAGAAATGATCATGAAAACCTCCTAAATCACATGGCCTTTGCATTGGTAATGCTTCATTAAGTTTGTCCTATCAACTTTTGATGGTAGGATAGAGGTCTACCATGTTGCATGTGATTGGAGAATTTGAATTTGATTCTAGTCTCTAGAGAGAGACCCTGTGAAACTTCTACCATGTCAATGAAGGTAAAAGATTGAAGTAGTGAGGTTTTTTGTCAATAAGTAACATTATCAAACTTTTAAAAACTAATAATTGGAATGAGTACAGTCTAAATTCATTAACAAAATCCATTATGGATTCTTTTGAGCAACAACATCACCTTTTGGAGATACTCCCTACCAAATAATTGATTACAATGATCATATTGTCACAAGAACCTCACATATTTCTAGAATTCTCTAGTTGACGACAAGCTCATTTGGCACAATTTTTTATACATCTCGAGTTCTTGATCATGTATTACCCAATATGTAAGAAGGAGAAGCAAATACCCTATCTAGACACTCCTATAAGGCACCTTGTCTAAGAACATTTGATTTTGGCTATAACAAGCAAGTGATCTTGGGTATTAAGCATTTGTGGTTGATGTTGTGAAGAACTAAAGGATATAATTATATGTAGCAAACACGATTAAAATAATATGTGTATGTTATGTTATGTTGTGTGTGTTTGAGTATGTCATGTCATGTTATGTGTTTGTGTATGCGTGGTAGAGAGAGAGAGAGAGAGAGAGAGAGAGAGAGTCCATAATGACATCTAGAGACGACGGGATGTCATGGGAACCCTCATTGAGTTTGTGGTAAGCTGATTGGATATCATATTCGATGGAGTGTAATTTGACATTTGTAATTATTATATTACTATTTACAAAGATGGATAGAGAAATAAATAGATTTTATTATCAACTTCGGGGGTCAAATATGACCTATTAGACCAAAAATATACATTTCACGTAATATATGTGACAATGAGTAGCGACTCTCGATGTTCAAGAACTCTACCAATGAATGTTGCAATCGGGGGTGCACAATGTGACCATGAGAGCATATACCAAAGATTATGAGCTTGTATTAAAAAATGGGAAGATGACATTGACAACTACTTCAAATGCTAATCAAAACCTTAAACAAAAGAGAGGATTTGGTTTACATAGAACTTCTATGGAAGTACACACAAAATTAGGATAAATCTAAAAATGATAGGAGAATGAGTGGGTTAAAGAAATATCTTCGTTGCTTCATCAACCACCAACTAGATGATTGGGTTGATGTCTTGCATTTTGCTTATTTTGCATACAATGATCCAAACCATTACTAGATATGCAATCACACACACAATTATCATTCTCATTGAACAGACTATGGTTCAACATCAACAAATCTCTAGGAATTTTGTTGTTGAAGATTGTACAATACGGCTCAATGAAATTTAAGTCGAACCCTCTTAGCATTCTCCTAATATCTCACAAAAGATAACCCTAAATCGTGCATGAATATTGTGATACAATGTGAAGACAATAAAAATGTGCTTTGCAAAGGAATGGAATAGTGGTCTTTCTACAAGATGTTGTATTTTCATGGTTTTTTTTTTCCGAAAGATGGCAATATTGTGAACCATTGCAAGTTCAACATGTGCCAACAAATGGAGATAATGTATGCAATCACTCAAAAAGGGTGACATTGACTACATAAAAAAGGGTGAATCATGGTTTTTTTTTCCGAAAGATGGCAATATTGTGAACCATTGCAAGTTCAACATGTTCACATAGACATGTGCCAACAAATGGAGATAATGTATGCAATCACTCAAAAAGGGTGACATTGATTATATAAAAAAGGGTGAAAAGCAAAAACTCTCAAGAGTAACCGAGCAATATGAAGAGTTTTGGCGGTTTCTTATTGATGTCATGTTCTCTTGAACCATAGTAAATCACAAACATGTAGCGTGCTTGTTTTGGTATCATGTTACCTTATTATTGATCCCCATGTCATAATACAAATACATTATATTTGCCTAGGGAGCATGGTGAAGGAAGTATGTACCAAAAAGCAATTGGACTACTAGAAATAACTACATCAATAAAGTTGATTGATAAGCTCAATATTATAATTAGATTAGTTAAGTTTTCTTGGCAAGGTGTATTTTTTGCATATAATGAATGATATCTTATTCTTAGAACATTTCAAAAACATTGACAATAAAAAATAACCATAAATTTCTCATTCATATCAAATTCTTTGACCAACATCTTTAAAATTCATTACCACTTTGTTACATGTGATACACTCTTGTTATTTAGCATGAAGAAGACTTCGACTAAGGGTCTTGGACTTCAAGATGGATGTCCATTGATCCATATATACATCAATGATCATTGTGTGGTTTAACCTTTTCATTCATTACTATGTTTATATTATGCATGAATAAGATATTATAAGACATTTTTTTATATCACATATTGTGCATTCTTTCCATGGACAAAAATCTCCATCATATCTGACATCAAAGAGTATTTTAATGTGATAGATTGATAATGGTTATCCCTATTTACATAATGGAATGAAAGTTCCATGTGTTTTGTGCAATAAGATAGTTCTCTTTGGAAACCAAACATTCAAAAGGAAGAAAGTTTGACAAAATTATTCACTGTTATGAGATTGTAACCTATAAATGTTGCCAACATGCGTAGTAGTTACAATTAATTTACTCTTTCTTTACCCTTGTTTCGCTTTAACTTATGTTATTAATTTTGTGTACTAAGTGTGCCTTGTCACAATAAACTCGATACTTCATTTTGTGACAAAGTCCAATATACATGTGTTTGGCCACCATTTGCCAACTATATATTGTCCATTGCCATCATCTAGTGACCATAAACTACCTTCAAAACTTGATTCACTATGCACTACCCATGGTCATTCAACAATAAATAGTGAGGACCATGATTTTTTTTATTATAATGTTAATTCTTAGTTATGAATTTGAGCTTGAGGAAATTTTTAAAAATATCACTTTTATTTTTCAAGACATATACCCAAATCATAAAAGAAAAATAAAAAATAAAGGGAGCAAAATGTTTGGATCCGACAATGCTTGTGATGGGCCCCAAACATTTATATGCATGAGCTCAAGAGGATACTTAGATAATGTCTCTTAACAACTTTGTTGTTCTTATGAGTTTGCTTTACTACAGAACTCACATATTAACACTAGTGAGCTTCTTAGCAAGGTTAGTGCTTTCGAGAAAGGCGAGTAAGAGTTCTCAAGTTTAGTGTACGCAAGGTTAGTGGCTTGACAATGCTTTACAACAATTGTCGTCTAACTTGTCGTCAATAGGGGATACAATGGCATGGATCCCTGGGCAAATGATATTGGGATAGAGACACAAAATAAGCTAATACAAAGACATGCTTCAATGAGTACACCTTGAGCAAGCACATCTTTTGGGCACTGTCAAGGAATGCTAATGCCGACACTCGAAGACGTCTGCAAGCTATGGAGGAAACTCGCCTTTGATGTTCACCTACTACACTACTCATTAATGGTCACAAGAAACTTGAAAGAGTTTTTCCGATTGATCACCACACTCATGCAAGATGTTTAACATTGCCCCTCAATAGACAATGCCTCTAGTGTCCACCGTTGATTGCTCGCCAACATGTTGTCCATCCTCCCTACACCTTCCTCACGTCCTCCCCCACATCAACCACTCTCCTCATTCACCTCCAATTGAACTTGAGTTCAACATTTTCCGTCCTTCCGTCCCAACCTTGATACCTTTGACTCTCTCATTTTCTACTACCACCTTTGCACCCACAGATTGAGGCTTGACATGGTACACCAAGAGTGCACTCATTCGGTTGGGGGGGGATGTTAAGTACTCGTTGTGTGTAGTATCATGTATGACTATGATGATAATGACATTGCGACTAAAGACCAAGTGTGGGACCAAGAAAAGGGGGGAAGAAAACAAAGTTGTCTCTAGAGCTCTAGGACAAATGGCCAACTCAATGTCAAAAGGGACAATTCTTTTGTCAAAGTACTATAAGTCACTTTGACACATTTTTATTGAATTAAGTGATTAGTGTTAAGTGTTTTTAGCCAAACACCAACCACACTCTTTTTATTTGTGTTGTGTGTGCTCCTATTAAATCAAGTGTGTTTAGTTCTTCCTCTCAAGCCGATTAACTTGTGTATGTATCTAACACTTAAGCTTATCAAGCACTAGTGAGTTTCTTATTGAGGTTAGTGCTTTCGTGAGAGGTATGTGAGAGTTTGCAATATTAGGGTAAGCAAAGTTAATGGCTCTAGAGTACTTGACAACCACACACACCAACTTGCCATCAATAGGGAGTATGACGACCTAAACTTCTTGGCAAATGATATTAGGATAGAGACATAACTCCACTAATAAAAAGACACGTGCTCAATGAGCATACCTTGAGCCAACACACCATAAATTTTGATAACACATGCAAGATGTCGTGTAAGATATGAGTTGTAAATTATCCTTTGTACATTGCTTAACTAATGGAAGTAGTTTTTTTTTTGGAAAAAAATTTAATTTTGATAACACATTAAGGATATGTTTTAGCAATGATGTAAAGTTTTGGTGACATCATTTCAATTAAAATCACCACTGCACTTAACAATATAACACATGTCAACTCTCATGATTTTTCACTTAGGCACACCAATGTTAGTTGCTTGATTAAACAATACAATATTTCCAAACATGTGGTTTGAGCACCCTGAATTAATGTACCATATATTGTTGATTTTTTTTAATGTAGTTGTCATTGAGACATTCTCATCATCATTATATGTATCATCACATTCATTTCATTGTTTTGATGTGAATTTCTTTTGTGTAAAATTTCGTTTCTCAAACATGGCAACCTATTTTATCATAATATGTGCATATGAGAGGAGTTTGATTACCTTATTTATTATGTTGCTCATTCCTTTGTTGTCTCTATCTTTCACTTATGTCATGATATGGCCGGAAATAAGAAATAAACTCAAGACTTTGTAGTGCACGGGTCAAGGCCTTACCATTAGGATAAATATTATGAGACATAAAATATTATTTTGAATACTATTTCATTATGGAATAACCTAGAAAATGCATGAATATTCTAGAATACTTTGGAATATTCTAGAAACTTCAAGAATACTCCTGAACTATAAATAGAGGCATATTGTACTATTCACAACCAATTCGGTTCAATGTCAGTCTTAAGCCTCTAAGTTATTCCTACCCTTGTACTCCTTCTCATATAATATACTTCTCTCTCTCTCTCTCTCTCTCTCTCTCTCTCTCTCTATTGGAGAAAACACACAATTATATTAATAAATGGGTGTAAAAAACACTACTTACAATGGGTGTGACAATGGAGTATGGTAACCCACTAACTACACTGCACTACAATACACTACATGGGTAGTGGAACATGTTGAAATGCCAATAGGCAAGACAAACACTCCACCGAGGAAAGAATTTCCACTTGCTCCAAGCAAGAAAATTACCACATTAATACTCCCTTCAACTTTCGTAGATATGTTTTCACTCCATGTTTACCATCGAATACAAGAGCGTTGCGCATGTTGCAATTATGACGCAATCCCCAATATCTCAAAAATAAAATCTCCATCTTTGATTTTGGGTCAACTTGTGTAAATTGTGCAAACACCCATTGTCTAGGTGTCAAATAACACCATGATAAAACTTGCCAAATTTGAGAAATGTAGCTCTAAATCTGACAAGCAATCAAACATTGTATCGATGAGTACAGTGCAAAAAAAGCAATCACTCGTTGCTAGTCCATGACACTTTAGAGCTAATCCCAAAGGCAATCCTCCAATCAAAACTCTCCAAATGAAGACCTTTGCTACAAGTGGCAATTTAGAATGTCAACTACGTTGTAAGATCTACCACCACCCATGATCAGATTTATGTATTTTCCATTCTATTGGGAATTCGGTCCCTTCGGATGAGAATCGGACGGGCCAGATCGGACGATCCAGATGAAGGAACTGGATCCAGAATGGTTTCAGATGAGACCCGGAAACCGAATCGAGTGAATCCGGATGGATCTGGTGCAAACCGGATCCAAGAACATATGTGTAAATATGTTTTATAGTGAGCCCATCGAGGCTATATTTGTAAATAGCCCTAAAGTCATATAAGTATAAATATGACTTAGGGCAATCACTTTAGTGATGAGAGTTGTTGATAGAGTGTACACATGAGAGTTGTTGATCTAGAGTGTACACAGAGAGTTGTTGATCTAGAGTGTACACAGAGAGTTGTTGATCTAGAGTGTACACAGAGAGTTGTTGATAGAGTGTACACAGAGAGTGCGAGATAGAGAGAGACACAGAACAAGTTTTCTATTGTAATCGCCGGTTGGAGAAGACATAGAGCACAAGGTCGTTGGCTCTGAGTCTCACATTGTATTCCTCCCCTCATAGTGATAGTTGGAGTCTGTGGGCTCCCGTGGTTTTTCCCATTTAGGGTTTCCACGTAAGCATCCTATGTCATCTCTGTTTTAGTTTGTTCTCTTCTATTCCTTGTTGAAGACTCGGTTGTGGCCGAGCGTTATTTCCGCACAAACTGTTATTTCCGATCACATTCTTCTTCAACCTTCGATGATAACCTTCGAAGAGACTCAACAGAGCAATGATACAAAATATTAGTAGCCACTTTTAAGGACGACGTTTGACCCCATAAACACCAATCAATCAACGGTTGTTCTCTTGTTTGTAGAGGTAAGGGACCTTGCATCAATGCAATATTTTGTAGTTGTTACCAAATAAACCCATAATTAGGCGGGATGGGATGGGTAATCATTGTCGCGCTTCAACAAACTCCCAAATTGATGGAGCCTCAACTATATCTACCACCTCTTTGACCCCCAAACAAAACAAACGATTAAATTGAGAGTGCAATCTCTCCTTTCCTGGCCAACATAATAACCGAGAAGACACAAGTAACTCTTTTTGCAAAGAATTACAATGCTCTCTACTAGATGATGGTTTCCATACACATAACAAGAGTGCTTCTTGCCATGAGATAACCAAGTGTTGAACACATGGAGAGCCCAGAATCCTAAGTGAAATACATCCATTTCGTAATTGCCACCATGAAACCTTAATTGTTGTCCTCCCATGTGTTAAACTGGCCCTTGTTCTCAATGAAATATTGAACAATAGATATCCATGGTTGTGAGTTTGAACACATGTCTTGTAATAATGAAAATCTATGAGCCATCATATGCATAGATAAGTTCAATATTCCAGCTCCCCCCAAGTGCTTAGGGGTTGCTAGATGATTCCATGCAACCCAAATGATTCCCATCTTATACCTCTTCTTCCACAACAAATATCGAAGAGGTTGCAAAATAGAATCCAAAGCCATCTTTGTCCATGGCAACAATGGCAAGTAATATAATATCATGGGTTCCATAATACATTGTACAACCTTTAAGCATACATGAAATGGCCAAGATTGTGACTTCCAATACATGAACTTATCCCTCAACTTACAAGACATCCATTCAATCAATTGACCATTTGTAACATTCATTCCTAATGGATAGCCCAAGTGTCGAAAAATAGAGCTTTTCTTCACCACGGATCCGTGCCATCCTAAACATTCCAAATCCCTTTCAACACATGATATGAGACTAGACTTCCTCCAATTAATATGTAATCCATAAGCCAATGCAAATTGGTTCCATACAAGCCTCCCCTTCTCAAGATTCTCTTGTGAGGCTTGTAGAAACATGAAAGAATCATCAACCAAAGCTTGTGCTACTAGTTGCCCTCTAGACGAAAGGTGTAGACCCACAATGTCACCATTTGTTGCAAGCCTTGATAGCATCACTAACAAGGGATGAGTAACAATAGCAATGAACAATGGGCTAAGAGGGAATCCTTGACGAATGGATCTTGTGAGGGCAATATCTAATGTAACTCCCCCATTAAGCATCACTCAAGACACTATATCTTGTCTTAATAAAAATATGAGGTCCAAAGCCCATTTTATGCATTAATCTAGAAACAAAGGTGATCATAAGCTTTCTCCAAACCTAATTGCACCATAATCAATTCTTGATTAGTGTTTCGAGCATAATCCATAACCAATGACCATTGAACCATTCAACACATTATGCAACATATTCCTACCTGCAATAAAACCAGGATGTATCAACTTTGGCAAATATTTTTGTAATCTATTTGCCAAGACCTTTGTAAATATCTTATACAACCCCCCATCAAAGAAATAGGTCTCCATCGATGAAATGACTCGGGAGATGCCACCTTTGGAACTAATTTAATTACACCAACCTTCCAAGCTTGAGGCATACAACCAAAATCCCAAGAATGTTGAAACATCAAAGTTAACAACCCCTTTAAAATGTTTGAATATCGCTTAAAAACTTCATTGGTCAAGTCATCCCAACCAGGGCTCTTACCATTAGGAAGATGCCTTAAAACTGTGTCCACCTCATCCCCAGTGAACTCCGCATCCAATTCATGGCTAATGAGATCATGCACAATACCTTCAACCACATCATAAAACTCATGACGTGCTCTACTCACCTCATTTGTCATTAACAATTGTGGGCCAATCAACTCCTTAAAGTAATGAACACATATGTCAATTATTGTAGTAGGATCCATTATCAATTCATCCCCTTGCTGCACATGTACCACATTTGATCAAGCATAAGTAGGATGTAACGCTTGGAAAAACAAATGAGATTGACATTGATTATCTATGAGCCCATCCCTCAGTTGACGCATCTTGGCATAACGATAACTTTGACATTGCAACTGAGAAATAATAACCTGGAATTGACTTTGCATATCCAAAAGCTCATCATCTAATGGTGCATGTATCAATAATGCATTACACCCAGAGAGAACTTGTAAGAATTATCAAAGAAGACCTCTTCTTTGTTGAGCATTAGTTACTCCATACATACGAAGAATGATCTTAATGTTTTGTAACGTGATATCCCACACTTTTAACTCCTTTAATATTCACTTATTGTGAAAAATTTACCAAAATTTGCTCCATGAGAGAATCAAAGTGAGGTTGAAGCAAAAGAGAAGAATTCAAGCGTAATGGAGGCTTTCCAAGTAAGGATTTATACATGTCAATTGCATGACTACAAACCTCCAAACAAATAGGAAAGTGATCTGAAGTTCCTACATCTTGTAGAACTGTCATACGAAGTGATGTCGGTAAAAAAGAATCATCATGCATCACATACATTCTATCTAACCAGCTCCATGTTTGTCTATGTTGAGCACATTGGAAAGTAAAACTTGGATCCTTCCCATGAAACCATACCCAAACATCCAATTCCATAACCTCCATATCCAATGAATCCCAAGCAATTTGCTCAAGATCATCTATGATTGAATGTTCAGACATAGATTGAGATGCATCAACACACATGTTAAACTCACCCATAAGTAATCCTGGATGACCCACACATAGGTTTGAAGGAGTGAGCCCCATAATGCAATACGTTGAGTGGCTTGGTTAGGGGCATAAATGCCAACCACCACACAACCTCGCCAAAAAACGTGATTTCTAAAACAAAAAACCGACCATAAGGATCATTATGCACCAGTTGAGGATAATATTTATCCCGCACGATTAATACCACACTTGAATAATGTTTATTAAGATGTCATGCATAGAATGATGAATATCCATGCAAATGAACTATGCATCTTGCTAACTCATGACACTTATGCTCAACTACACATAATACATCCCATTCTTTTCTTAACAAAGTTTCCCATAAATATACTTATAAGGAGAACATGCCCCTCTTACATTCCATGTAACCACTTTCATTCAATCAACAAAGTTATGGGTGCACTTGCTCCTTTAGAGCAATCAATGCCATAAAACTAGTCAAAGCAAGTTCCAATGCTGCATATGGATTCTCATGCACCACATCCTTAGGGTTGTCTATTGAAATCTTTTGTTTACGTCTTCCCGCTTGACGAAAACCTCGAGAATTCGATGAATTTATAACCTGTCCCAATGAATCAAATTGAAGGTGAAGGGGTAAATTGTCGTTGCCAAGGAACTTTTCGAGAACCTTCCCTAGTTCTCAAATTACCTTGCCAAGTAGTCTCATGAGTAGTGGGCAAACTATTACGTTGCATATTCATTGATTTCCCCTTCGACTTGCCCTTAACCTGATGCCAATCTTTGTCCACAACAACATCACTACTAGCTCTATCCAACGGTTTTTTCCCTTTATCTATAACCACTAAACTTTGTTTTTCCATATCCATAGATTGTGTTCCCTTATTCTTAGGGCCCAAACCTTAAAGTGAAACCTCTTAATAACCTGCTCTAGATGATGTTTCTTCATCCATAACAACCACCATATCTCTCACACCAACATCTCTCCCAACTCCTTCCTTACCATTCCCTTCATTAGGAACCTCTATAGTTGAAGGACAATGACGATGGCATTCCGCCATAAGGTGACCCCATTCACCACATCCAAAACAGTGACCTGCAAATGTCTCCCACTTCAATTTAAAACAAATTCTTTTCATTCCAGATGTGTTCATACGCACCCATCCTAGCCTCTTACGACTTGTATCCCATAACACAAAATCTACACTTATTTGTAGCATTTGCATGTGGAGATACCAACACTTTACCCATTTGACTCATCACCTATGGTAAAGTGGCCATAAAAAAGCATGCTTACAATCCACTGTTACCCAAATAGGGCATTCTTGTTTCAACAAAGCATGATAGTCCACAACAGGGGACCATTGCATTACATGCACCAATCGTTTATCAAAAAACACAAGAACTTTAGTCAACAGTGCACTTCGATGTTCCGGTGAATGAAACACTACATCATAAAACCCTCGTGGTCCTACATATATATTTTCAACACAATTTGGTGACACGATTGTGTTCAACCATTGTTTAATCAAATTAATGTATGTGAGTTTCCCAGTAAAAAACAATATAACTGCACGATCATAGAATACATCAAAAGATTGCAACACTACCTTAGCATCAACATCCACATCATGCACATCCTCATCATTGTATTCTTTCACTGCATTTTCAATTTCTTCCACAATATTAGACAATAAGGTATTGGCAATTCCCCATAAAGTATCCCAATTACAATTATCGTTGTCAACCTCATCTACATGTATTACTTCGGCATATGTCGCTTTTTTCTCATTAATTTCCTCAATGCCCTTAAACCTCTTAGAGCTTCCAATGTGTTCCCTTTCCTGATTACATTCAACCATCACATTACTCTTTTTTGGATCAATTGTTTCCATATCGTAAAGTATCCCAATTACAATTATCGTTGTCAACCTTATCTACATGTATTACTTCGGCATATGTCGCTTTTTTCTCATTAATTTCCTCAATGCCCTTAAACCTCTTAAGCTTCCAATGTGTTCCCTTTCCTGATTACATTCAACCATCACATTACTCTTTTTTGGATCAATTGTTTCCATATCGATGTCCCCCACAATTTGAGAGGAATTCATGTTTATATCCATTATTCTTGATGTGATAGTGATCCGGGATAAAAACAATTTTCCATGAACAAGAAAGACAACCGGAACTCACCCGATTGAAGAGGTCGAAGATGATGAATACAATCGAAGACCCGCAATGTGTGTTGAGTATGTGGATGCCAACAACACAAGATTCCTTATTTTAATCGTTGCTTCTCGCACAGACCACCATATTTAACTTGCTATATCTCGTTACGAAGCTCTAATTGAGGGCTTTCCAATGCATGTCTTTATGCTCGATTCTGTTACCGATAGAGAGCCTCTCTCTCTCTCTCTCTCTCTCTCTTTGTAAATAATGGCTTTCATTACGAAAGGAAAAAACACCACCATGACTAAGTTACTACAAAGTATAGAACCCTTCTATCTAGGGATCTAAAGAATACAACACCAAACTCAATGCCACCCTACACACCAATTCAAATGGCAAGTATGATGATATGTGACCTTGCAGAGTTCTCTCTCTCTCTCTCTCTCTCTCTCTCTCTCTCTCTCTCTCTCTCTTCGTAAATGTATGTTTATATTGTGGTGGTCACATGGACCACACCTAGATTAGGCCCCTACCAAGCCCCATGCACCACACATAGACCACACCCAAATTAGGCCCCTACCAAGCCTCATGCACCACACCCAAACTAGGCCCCCACCAAGCCCCATAATTAGTAGAGCTAATTGGAGCGGGAGAACACCCTCCACGCTAAGAGAGAGTCTATAAAATGTAACTTGAGACATAATGAAAAGGGGCTATTCTTGAGAGCATTTCACATCTTGAGCATTTCACATCTTGGTGGAGAAGACGGGCCAAGCCACCCCAACTCACGACCCCAACAACGCCCGCCACGATGCAACACGACAACAACGACGGCAACGCAAACTCGATGAATCCGGAATTCCTACAACACAATCAAGGACACCAGCCCACATCGCCAATCGACCAACTGGTTCAAGCTCTGTCCAACATCATTTTACAAGTTAACCATACTAACCAAGCCATGTTGTCCTTTCTTTCAGCACGATCCGAGCCACAACAAAATCTCCCGGACTCTCGAGTTCGCCCAAAACCGTTCTCCGGCCTACCATCGGAAGACGTCCTCTCTTGGCTGGATCATTTCGAAATGGTGGCCAGTTACCACCAGTGGCCACACCCTCGGAAGGCAATGGAGATGAAGACACTCCTCGAGAATATCACGGCAACATGGCTTGTACAACAACCCGAAGAGACACGCAACGACTGGGATCTATTACGGGCAGCCATGATTCGGAATTTTGCTCATCAAGACTCCCGCCAGACGGCCCTACAACAACTTGAGTCAACTACCCAACAACCACGCGAACCCATCACCCAGTTCGCGGTTCGTTTTGTGCAGATCCTACGCCGGGCTGACGCCAACATGTCTAAGGACATGAAGTTGTTTTTTTTCTGGCCGCGTATACGACATGACCTCCGCTGCCGTGTACGCAATCAAGGCCCGACGACACTACACGAAGCCATCCTCACTGCCCAACGCATCGAAGCTGCAGACGCGCACGACATGCACACACCAGGTAATCTCAGTCATGATCATACAAACACTATACCAGCCGTCACTCCCATGGACATCGACATCGAGAACGCGCAATTACGTGCCAAGCGTGCATTGCCCGAACGAGACAGCCAGGGACGCCCCAAATGTTTCTACTGCAACAACTATGGCCACATTCGGCGTCACTGCCGAAAGTGGCAGAATCACCAACAGAAGCAGAACGTCCAATTAGCTGACGCTGCCTCCCTCTCTGAGCTCCCGGAAAACTAATGCGCGGGGTGCCGCAGGGAGAGCCGCCCCCGCACGTCCACGTCTCCACGTCTCCACGTCCTCAACTTCTCCCGTTTCTCCCACGATCGAGCCGCCCCCGCACATCCACGCCTCCACTTCATCAACTTCGCCCGTTTGTACCACAATCGCCCGCCTCCAGCACACGACCCAAGAAGTTCTCCTCGACTCCGGCAACAACATCTCTTCCATCAACGCAGATTTAGTCACCCAATTACAACTTCCCACGAGCCACGCACCGCCCATTAAAATCCTCTTCGGCGACCAACAACGGGTGTACCACTCACATACGCAAGTCAGGTGCATGCTCACCATTAGTTCCGCCCAGATCCACCATCATTTCTACGTCCTCCCGTGCCAGTTGTTCCCAATCACCTTGGGATGTGATTGGTTCCTCCATAGTCGAGCCTGTCTCGATTTCTCCGCACAACAGCTCATCCTCCCAAATCACATTCCGATCGCGCTCTTCACTACTCCGCGGGATACCACCCACATCAGCAACACACAGTACCTGATATCACCGGCGGAGCGCATCAACGACATCAGACGGCTCCTCGCCACCTTTCCCTCGTTGTCTACACCACCTGTAAAACCTCCCTCGGTCCGTTTTCCGATTCACCACACGATTCCTACAGGCAACGCCCGCCCCATCAACGCAGCTACCCGACGTCGCTCGCCTCTCGACCACGAGCGCATCGACAACGCCGTCAAAACTATGCTCCAACAAGGGATTATCACACCTTCCAAGAGCGAGTGGATCTCGAAGCCACACATGGTAAAGAAAGGGGATGGTTCTTACCGCTTTTGTGTCGACTTCCGACAACTGAACCATGTCACCACCCATGACCGATACCCTCTCCCTCGTATCGATGACCTCCTCGACCAGCTTGGCAAATCAAAGTACTTCACCTCCCTCGATCTAGCCTCGGGATATTGGCAGATCCCGATGAATCCTCATGATGCCCACAAAACTGCATTCCGCACTAGGAAAGGCATTTTTCAGTTCACACGGATGCCCTTTGGCCTATCTGATGCGGGGAGCACATTCCAGCGAATGGCTAATGCCATCTTCGATGATCTCATCACCCGTCGTGTCGTCATCGTCTATCTAGACGATATTCTGGTACATACAAGCACTTGGGCAGAACACCTTCAAGTCCTTCGGGAGGTCCTAACTTGTGTTCAACGCTATCGATTGCAGCTGCAATGGAAGAAGTGCCGATGGGGTAGTACGTGCCTCCGCTTCCTTGGGTACGTCATCTCCTCCGACGGAATACAAATGGACCCGGAGAAGACAGAAGCAGTCCAAAAATTCCCACGCCCCACCACAGTCAAGCAGCTTCAACGCTTCCTCGGCCTCCTCACGTTCTCTCTTCGTTTCATCCCACGGCTAGCCGACCTGTCAGCCCCACTACGCGCGCTCCTACAAAAAGACGCACCCTTCCTGTGGACCGAAGCCTGCGAATCCAACTTCCTGCAGCTCAAGAGAACACTCCAAGCCTCTGACCTCCTGGCCCACCCTGATTTCACGAAGCCTTTCCATCTGCAGACGGATGCCTCCAATGTCGGCCTTGGTGCGGTCCTGCTCCAATCCGACAACAAACAAATCCAAGATATCTGCCACCGCCTACGAGCTGAACCGACATCATCCCTCACCAAGCAATTCATGATCTAGGATAATGTCCTACTTTTTTGTCAAGTAGGCAAAGAACCCCGAGTCTACGTGCCTGAGCAACTACGCCAGTCTTACCTTCGTTTCTTCCACGATCACCCATTGTCCGGCCACTTGGGTTTTTATAAGGTGCTCGACAAAATTCGTCGCAAATTCTATTGGCCTGGGCTACGCCACGAGGTCGCCTCCTACATCAAAGCATGCAACTTATGTCAGGCCATCAAATCACCTCAAGTGGCTCAAGGCCTCTTACATCCGATACAAGTTCAAGCTCCATTTGAAATCGTCGGATGGGACATTATGGGCCCCTTTCCCGAGTCACAAGGAGGGAACAAATTCATCCTCGTCATCACCGAGTACTTGACGCGTTGGGCTGAGACGGCCGCTATCCCAGATGCAAAGGCTATGACCATCGCCTCCAAACTATTGGAGAAAATCATCTTCCCCCACGGTTGCCCACTCCAAATCTTGTCCGATCGAGGACCCCAGTTCAACGGTGAGCTCCTACACCTCGTTTCAACACAACTAGGAATCCAACAGTTATTCACGTCACCCTACCATCCGCAAACGAATGGGTTGACGGAGCGCCTCAATCGAACCTTAAAACAACAAATCTCAGCCTACATCGATCCGCTGCACTCAACCTGGGACCGAATCTTGCCCTTCGTTACGCATGCCTACAACACAACGGTGCAAGCCTCTACCCGCATTAGCCCATTTCGGGCCCTTTACGGAAGGGACCCGCGCTTACCCCCAGAAGTCGCAGTCCCGCAACCAACCACACGACTCCACGCTGACGCAGTGTCTTGGTGGTCCCACCTACAACAACTCCAGCCCCTCCTCCGCAAAGCCATCACGAGCAACCTGCACCAGGCACAACTACGCCAAAAACGACAACACGATATAGGCCGTGTCGACCATCAATACCACGTCGGTGACAAAGTCCTCGTCTACTTCCCCATCCGTCGTCGCGGTCTCAGCGAATCGCTCATGCACCGATGGATCGGTCCCTTCGAAGTTCAAAAGCAGATACGCGACACTACATACCTGCTCCGCCGCGCCTCCAACAACCGCTCTACCTTTGCTCACCAGTCTCGCATGAAGCCCTTCCATCAACTACCACCGCCCCCGCCCACACTCATGCCTACGCCCACGCCCGTGTCATCCCCCCGTCTGGAACCGTCGTCCACGCCTCGTCGCGCTTCAACTGCACAGTAACTTTTTTTTTTACAAGGGGGAATTGTGGTGGTCACATGGACCACACCTAGATTAGGCCCCTACCAAGCCCCATGCACCACACATAGACCACACCCAAATTAGGCCCCTACCAAGCCTCATGCACCACACCCAAACTAGGCCCCCACCAAGCCCCATAATTAGTAGAGCTAATTGGAGCGGGAGAACACCCTCCACGCTAAGAGAGAGTCTATAAAATGTAACTTGAGACATAATGAAAAGGGGCTATTCTTGAGAGCATTTCACAATATTAAAACAACACGACAATACAAAAAAAACTTGCTATCAAAAGTCACGATGTGGCAAGGGCAACCTTGTAAGGTGCCACAATACAAAACGATACAAATGTAACTCATCTAGGGACAAAGTTCCCATACAACATAACTGTGAAAACTACCAAATCAACTTTCCTCTTCTCTCTCTCTCTCTCTCTCTCTCTCTCTCTCTCTCTCTCTCTCTCTCTCTCTCTCTCTACTTCTATAATCCTATAAGGAGTCTTTAGTGTATTCTCGAACTCGAACATCAAAAGGGAGATGTATGATGGATACTTAATAGCACCAATATATTTTCGTGATGAGATATGTGTGCTTGTGTGTTTTATTCAATTGTTAATATAAAACATCGGGTCATTTGAAACAGGTTTAATATGTCGCATCCTCTTTTTCATATCTTAGGGAGATGTTAAAAAATGCCATATTTTAGCAAACTTTCTAATAGGTACAACGCATGCGTACAAGGTTTTTAAAAAGACCCAAAATTTAGAACTAAATAATATCATGAAAAAAAAATCAATAGTCCTACACTTTTATGGGTCATGTATTTTATTCAAATCTTAGGTAAGGTATAACGTTCGTGCAAGTATAATCAAATCGCACATCATTGTGCACAATATAGAAATGATATCCCATCTAATAATTGTCTTGTACTTATCTTTTACTTATATTTACATATTTTAATACATCTTAAAGGAAAATGTGAAGATTTTCAAGTAAGAGTTATTGTTATGTCGAAGAGAAATATTCCAATGACACATGTACGTGACATCGTCAATGTTGAATGAAACTAGTATAGGGTTGAAACACGCTATGGTGTACCAAAAAAGTATTGTTTTTGTCAAGAAAAAACATGAGTATTGTTAGTACTAAGTAACTGTAGAATTATTTTTTTAAATCGGAAAAAAATTAAAATATTTTTAGGGAGTGGGGTGGGGGTAGTACACGTTGCATTAAAGTCGGGGAATGGGGGGGGAGACGGTTGCTACATGTTCTGGAGTGTTTTGGGGGCTATTTCCCCCTCACACCATTGAATGATTTTGGCCCTTCTTCCTCATCACGTCTCCTCTTCCTCCTTCCAACCGGGCCTGTCTAATATTCGAAAACTTCGCGTTTAAGATATTCACTGCATGCCAATGTCCCCATCGTTTTGAGGTTCTCTGCCTCACTCGTCTTCCCCATCTATGTTGAAGCACTAGTTTCCCCATCTTCTCCTTCCCTTAGTATGTCTCTTCACTTTTTGTACAATGGCTTTAGTGTTGATCAGAGATATGGTTTATGGCGCAAGTTATTTCAAAACACTTATTTAGGCTTTATTATTTAGAGTTTATCCAAAAACCGGTTGGTGTTTATGTTATGGCGTATTAAGTATGTTTATTCTACGATGTATTAAGCACTTATTTAGAGCTATGGTTTATGGCGTAGGTTATTTCAGAACACTTATTTAGGCTTTATTATTTAGAGTTTATTTGGAAATCGGTTGATGTTTATGTTATGGCGTATTAAGTATGTTTATTCTATGATGTATTAAGCACTTATTTAGAGTTATGGTTTATGGCACTTATTTAGGCTTTATTATTTAGAGTTTATCTGAAAACCGGTTGATGTTTATGCTAGTGCGTATTAAGTATGTTTATTCTACAATGTATTAAGCACTTATTCTGATTACTTAGGTACTGAAAAATAAGTAAATAGGTGCACTTGATGAAATTCAGAAATAAGGGGGATCCATATGTATAACCTAATGTTGTTGTTGTGAATAAAGAATATTACATCATGTGTTTTCTTTGTTCGATAGATGTTCTTTCACCATCATGTATTTGTTGTCATATTTATCAGTAAAGTTCATGAGCTTGGTGTAATATTGCGACTCCGGAAACATCATTCCTATAGAATACAACATTATAAAGAGGAGGGGAGAGGTGCTTATGTAGTCACCTTCTCTCTATACAACCACCGCTTACTAAAGAGTGGTGGCGACTTAACTACACTAAATATGTGTCATAAGATTCTATGACACACTAGTTCTTATAGTAGGTGGTGGGGTGTTCACACACCAGGGTGTGTTTCCACACTAGGGAAGTTGCATTTGATTCCCAATCGGCCACACCACATTACGACAATGTGAAAATGCCTTGCTCCAAGGAGAATGTAGGAATAAATGCAATTTATACAAACACTTAGATTCGAGTTAGAATCCCACTAGCTCATGATATGTTAGCTCAAGAAGCCACTATACTAGTCTCAAACAAGCACCAAAGGCGTGGCACTCAAAGATCGTGTAGTACATCAACTTTCACATGTCAAAGTCAAACAACACCTCTACATGTGGGCCAAATCTTATATTGGTACCACGTTCATTCTCCTATATGTCGATGGCCTTGTAATAGGAGGAGAACATTTGGTTGAAACAAAGAAAGTGAAGTCTCTACTCATCGCCAAGTTTGAAACGAACGATATGAACAAGCTTCATTACGAGATCATCAACACACCTCGAAAAATGTTGTCGTCTCAATGCCACTACATCTTAACCTTGTTCAAATTTCTTAGGTGAGGTTGTAAAACGCAAACAAATCACAACTCGCTCAACTACAACGCCAAGATGTAAGTGGACTCCAGCAATTCGGTACAATATTGATAATCAAAAGCCTTATCTACTAAACAATTACAAACCTTTACTTTAGATATAGGAATGATGTTCATAACCAATTCATGAAAATATCATGATACGAGTGGTTGGTCTATGTTAAGAGAGTGATACACATTAAGGAAAATAATGTCATATTCCTAGTTTTAACAACCATATAAAGCTTAGTATTTCCAATCCAAAAAATTGATCATAAGACAAATGTATGCAAGAAACATGGGCATATTGTAAATTGTAATTCGTGTGGAACTACCTTCATTAGGCCACAATGGCCTGTAGGCATGTAATGTAAAATGGACCCTTTCGGGTTTGACGTTGCATACAAATGCAAGAGCTCTCATGTAAAAGGTGTTGTTGGGTGCCCCAACATTGGGCCTACTTGTTGGTCTTCATTCTCTCCCCCTTGCATCCACTAAGAGCCACTTTCCTCCATGTAGCTTTTCCACACTAATTAATTAAGATGTACATGTGACTATCTATTTAATTGAGACATGTCACATCTTCTTACTTTGTAATGATATATTTAACTAAAGGTAATGCAATTCTTAATTAGTTTAGTGATTGGGTGTGTGTTAATTTTATACTAACTTAAAACGACTTTCTTAGTTGCATGAAGTGGAGAGCTAAGTGCTTTTATGTGTTGATGTACAAAGTGGTCTTTGCCAGTGGGGAGTGATGTTCCTCAATCCCTCGATTAGTCCATCAGTTCGAAGGAAACCCACGGGGACTTGGTATTGATGCTTGGAAGTGCAACCCTCCAAGGTATGGGCCTTATTGTTTCCTTCAATAAAACTTGATTCACTATGCGAGTGAGAATGCATACTCTGATCTCATCTATGAAAGAGTATCATATAAATTCATTCACACACGTGAGATTCAAGTGGGACAATTACGGGCTTGAACCCTTTTTGAAGTTTGCCAATGATGTTTGTTTGATATGATGCATATGTGTGCGAACAATGTCTCACTCAAAATGTGTGGGAACACTTAGAATTTCCTTTGAATAACGTAGATGTTGACATGTGCATGTGAATATGGCCCTTTTTGGGTATTTATGTGCAAATATGCACTTGGTGAGGAGTCCATTAGTACATCTTTTGTTTTATAGAACTATCTAGGCGCCTTCCTTGTGCGTGATGAAGTGGTTGATTGTATGCATGTGTAGATGATTTGTGTATCTTATACGTATATATATGTACCTTATACATATATCCGTGTGTATGTTCATTTGCAAATGTGTGCTTTAAGTATGTTTGTGTTTGTATGTGCTTTAAGTATGGGTGACTAAGTAATTTTCTTTCCATGATATGACCCCTTGTAGTTATGTGAATTCTATGAGGATTGAATTGTTGTGATAGTTTCTTCAAGTAGATTTATATTATCGTTTCCTCATTGACTTGAATATCAATCGGAGGGTGTGCATTTTATAGAGTTCTCATATATAAGGTGTAGTTACTCATAAACATAAGATTTGGTTGCTTAATGTTCAAAACATGTCTAAGATATATTCATGCATTTTAGCAAAGAAGATATTATACTCAAGAGAATTTCATGATAATCTGAGTCTTTGATATGCTAAACAATGGATCTTCTACATCTACTTTGTCCACAACTATGTATTTTTTATGCCAACACGATGTTCCTTGACAAATCAATTATAGGTCAAAAATATCATGGTGATGTGTCTTGCAATTATATGACTTCTATCATGATTGAATTATTGTGATAGTTTTCTCAAGTAGATTAGTACTCTTGTTTCCTCATTGACTCGCACGTTGATAAAAGGGAGTGCATTGTATAAATCAATCCTATATAGACAAGGTGTAGTCACCCTCAAATGTAAGCTTTTCATGCCTATTGTTCTACTAATGTCTAAGCGAAAGGCATGCATGATGGCGACAGACATCTTACCAAGTGGTCTCAAGCATCCTTCAATGTTTTGGCGTCATGGCCTTGGCACACACTCACGAAAAGAGTATGTTCACCACAAGGTCACACTCTCGATAGTCAAATGATCCCTTTATGAGGTTCATTGGGGCCCATATTCATGTGCATATTGTTCTATCAATGTCTAAGCTAAAGGCATGCATGCAAGCAACAAACATCTTACCAAGTGGTCTCAAGTATCCTTCGATGTTTGGCATCCTAGCATTTTCACATGCTCACAACAAGAGTTTGGTCACCCCAAGATCACAATATTGATAGTCAAAGGATCCCCTTACGAGGTTGGCTAGGCCTCATATTCATAGTTAAACCCAAGGCCCCAACAAGTTCACATTTGGACTTAAGGGGTTGTTGCAATCCCTAGGATTAAAACTCTTAATTAACCCTCACACTCTTATCATCGTGTGTAGAAAGCTTTGGTAAAAACCACGATAAGATAACTTATGGTTATGCATGTAACATGTGTAGTCTTACATACATGTTGTTAGGCAATACATGACATGGTTGGTTCCTTAATTCTTGCCCATGTCTTGGTATTCGATGAATCCACACTTATGCACCAAGCCTTCAATGATGAATCCCCAATACCCTTGTTTGACAAGGAATTGGTTCATCTTGTACTTCCAAGATGCAAAGTTGTTTTGATCTAGTTTTAAATTGAAGTGAAAATTACCTCTTTGAATAGTCATGTTGGTAATGATTTTGTTCCTCTTTAATGACTCATTATGATATTCTTTCATGATACATTAGATGTTGGTGGAATTATTCCATGCAAAAGCTATACAATGGTAATTAGTTGACCATGTTGATGCAAAATGACCCAGTTGGCACAAACGACTTTGACGAGAACACACAAATAAGCTACAAGCTTGGTTTATGTCCAGGACAAGCCTCTCATGGATTGATATCATGTAAAGAAGTATGAAATTTTATACATGATAGTTAAGTAGGGTAACAAAAATGATAGATGTGATGTGTATGTGTATGAGAGAACATACAAAATGAGGTTTGAACAAACAACAAACGAGTAAATTAAGATTACAAAACAATTATGTGGGAAAGGATTTATTTATACACCACATTCTACATGCAATTTCATAGAATGAGTGGGATATAATATCCATTCTATTCAATACAAAGAATATATTCCCGTACACTTATGACAAGCTTGGCCTTTAGGCTTTGACACACATTCTCTATTGAGTGTGTTCATACACAAAGAGCATGGTTGAACTTGACTTCTCAACACTAATCACATTGACTCTAAGGCTAGGCATAGCGGGAACTTAATTTCTTAACATGAGCCTACAAATGGCTAGTTTACAGTACAATGACTAGGAGATCAACATTTATGCTAATTACAAGATTTTGATTACGAATACGAATGTCCCATCGGTGAGAGATTTAACATGGCCACAACTATCGTAATAAAATTTTGGGGTTGACTCGGGGTACCTGGGTCCTGGGATGAACGAGAAGGTAGGGGTAGTTTGGGAAATAACAAAAACACAAGGGGTATAGTAAAGGGAAAAAACGATAGAAGACTCGGAGGAGGGTATTTGCCGAATAAACAAATACCTATGTATGTGTTATGCATGCATGCATGCATGCATGTATGTATGTATGTATGTATGTATGTATGTATGTACATATGTATGTTATGTATGTATGTATGTATGTATGTATGTGTATGTATGTGTATGGCCTCCATCTCCATCTCCATCGGTCTCTGCACACTCACTCAGTAGAAAACACGCAAAATTGTTGGCTCAGCTGCTGCTCCATGTCGACAGGTAATGTCTCCACCATTCCTTCCTCTACAATTTTCCCTGATAATTAACTTGCTCTCGCTTTGTTAACAGCTCTCTCTCTCAGGGTTTCCTTTCCTCCCTCTGTTCGCACAGATTAGGTCATAAAACTGAAGGAAAAATAGCAGAATATCTCCATAGAAGCTCAAAGGAGCTGTACATCCACCTTATATCTACCTTCCACCAGTTTTTCTTTCTTTAATTTCATTTGCTTTCGTTGTGTTTTCTTTTTACTGCTTTCCTTTCTTTTGATTTCGTTGATTTTCATTGCGTTCTTCTATTTTTTCCTTAAAATTCTTTTCTTTGTACCTCAAGTTTCCACGAAATTAACAAATTACAGCCTAAATATGCGCCATTTCTTGTCAGCAACTCAGCACAGAAAAGACATCGCAGCGTTTTGAGAAAGAAGGCAGTAGAATCAATGTTAGAAATCAAATAGAAAAGATTTTGGGCAAAAGATCTGAAATTTAGCAATTAGCTTGCAAAGGTCCCTGCTTTCTCCTTTGTTGGAATCTTGTTTTGTATTTATGTATTGAGGCATCATTCATAATCTTTCCAAGAAGCATCTGGAAGAGCTTCAGATCAGTGCACATAATTGTCCTAAACTTGAAAGCTCTACATGTCAAGGGAATCAGGAAACGATAATGCTGAAATTACATTACCATCATCATCATCAAAAAGCAGTTCACCAGAAGCGCAGAAATTGGGAAATAACCTCTCAAAGAAACAAAGTTTAAAGAGTAATGAAGTAACTGAGTTAGCAAGAAATGAGGGAATACAAGCAATAGGTAATGCAGTAACAGGAACATCTTGTGATGCAGTAACTGAATCAGAATGTCATGTATCGCAAGAAATGACACTATCATTAAGAGAAGAGTCTGATGACAAAGTTATTGCCAATGTCTCAGAAACTGTGGAAGCTTCAACTTCCATTGTGACAGAGATATTTGATCATTCTACATTCCGATCAAATCCATTTGGAATTGATCCCAATACAAACTTTCCAAGACAGATCATAAACCCTTTTCTCTCCAATGGTGTGGTAAAGAGGTCTGATTGGTTGAATGGAACACCATGTTCGAGTTCTTTCGACAACAATGTAGTATCCTCAGTAGAAGGGGAGACCGTGTTGATCGTTGAGAACTTGAATCTCACATCTATGTCTCAAAAGAAAGACGATGAGAAATTTCCTGGTATATACTTGATTACATTTTATGTCAAATTTAATATAGGAAATCCAATATTCAATATGTAAATCTTATACATCGTTTTGTGCTGCAAAGATATGCTTGGGAAGTCAAAATCTACAGAACCACATATGGAAACAGATATAGATGTAAGGATTTTTTGTCATCTTGAAGCTTTGCAACATGATGAAAATATTGTGCTGATTAAAATATCTATCTACCTACCTACCTATCTATCTATATCCAGGCTTATACAGATTGGAGTGGTATGGTAGGAAAAAAGATCAGAAAGAAATTCGGCAGAAAGTTTTTTGATGGCGATGTTGTAGAATATGATTCTAACAAGCATTTGTTTAAGGTATTTTTCATTCAATTTTATTCTGATTTCATTTTGAAGTAATTCTCTTTTTGCAAAGAGCATTTTACCTTAATCAATTATTCTTTGCAACATACTCAAGAGATTGTTTAATGGGATGCTTTAATTTGCCACTTTCTCTTTTCTTGCGATTGTGGATAAGAAGAGGAGAAATACGTTATTTTTGATTGGATTCTGGGCTAATACATTTAGAGGTGGGTAATGAAGGTTGTTTATGAGGATGGCGATGAAGAAGAGATAGATGAGAAGGAAGTGAAACGGTTATTGATTGTTAGTGATGACGAAAATGATGGATTGGAAGATCAACCATACGAGACCAAGAGGCACAGGCGTCATGGTAGTGTTTCAAACAATGTCAAAAGGTCATTCTCTGCTCATGCTTGTTAGTTACACAACATGATCGTTTTTGAATAAAATGTTGGATGTAGGATCTTTTTGCTCAGCTACTTAGGAATACAAAAGTTCAGGGTAGACGGTTGAAATGTGGTTTTGATGGCAGGAGCACAAAGCTTGGTAAAAGAGATACTGACCATGACGCTTCCGAGGAGCATTTTCAGGAAAGGAAATTGAGGGGTTTGAGGAAAAGTCTTGTGATAGATACATCAAATGATGATAGTGATGTTCAGCCTTCGGCTAGCTCAGATCGAACATCAAACGATAACAAAGAACGCAGAACACTGAGACGGACTAGTTCTTCTCGAAAACCAAGACGGAGGAGCCGTGGTAAGAAAACAAAAACAGATGATATGTCTGACAGTGAAAAAGAATTAAGTGGTATTCATACCAGGCTTAGCAGTAGATATAAAGAGGATCCAGAATCAATAATTGAAGAAACTCCTTATGAGCACCGGATTCCAACGAGAAAGTCAGCAAATGTACATATGATCACCCCTGACGTCAATACATCCCCAAAGTTGAAGGATTCACGTAGACAAGATGGCCATATCTCCGAGTTGCCATCTCCTCCTGGGGGTGGTATGAAGTTGATTGGAAGGAATACACAAAAAGAGTTTGGTGGTGAATTCTACATTGGAGAGATAATCGATTATGATAACAGGGCAAAATATTACAAGGCAAGTTGGATTCTAACTGTAGTTTGTATGCTTATTGACTTTCCTTAAGAAAAATAGACTAACTTTGGGTTACAATAATAATGCAGGTTCGCTATGAAGATGGGGATGAGGAAGAACTGGATTGGGTTGAACTAAAGGCAACATTATTACCTGAAGAAGAGCATCAACAAAATCAGGGTTTGGAGGGTTCACTGCAACCAGAAACAGAGCAGCTGAGTGGGCGATCCAAAGATCATTATAGAAGGACAGCAACCTTTAAAAACAAGCAAGGGACTATTGTTCTTTATGGTACCAATGGAGATTTTCCAACTTCTGCAAGGTTTTCACACTTTCAATGTGTTTTTTTAACACTAGAGTTATGCATATTTGGGTTGGTTTGAGATTTCTATGTTTTTTTATAGGGACTTATATATTTTCTTTCCCCATTACAGGAGGTGGCGGAGAAAAATCCGGATGGCATCTTTCAGGTTGCTGAAGCCCATGTATACTTTTGATGTCATATTTTAGTAACATAATACCGAAAAACTGTCATTGAGTCGCAACAATTGCTGGTGCAGTGATGTGATGAAGGGAGGTGTATACAATCGGGATGCTTCTTCTCCAACTTCAGATTCTTATCCTCCTCCTAGGCCCTTGACTGTCGCTCGTTTTGCGTCTGCAAGTGATGCTGATGCCTTTGAGTATTTTGGTTGGGGTGAAATTGTGAATTTTGAAAGATCCAAATGTCCAGAACTACAAGCGACACGGTTACTTCCTACATCATCACCAATAGTTCATTTGGCAGTAAGAATATGGATTTGTCATGATATTCAAGTATAGAAAACAAATTTGCATTCAGGATTTTGTACTACCCTTTTGGTCATTTCCCAAGGGTTATGGTGTTTAAGGATCTCTGCAGATGGAAAAACAACATAGACAGGAGCTAGGCATTAGCTGATCTAGGCCCAAGAACTGGACTGGATAGACATCATTTAAAATGTCAAGTCACAGACAGTAAATAATAGAGTTTTCATGTTCATTTTGGGAATACCTGAATATATCTAAATGGCTCCTCTCTTGATGAAAGTTTTGAAGTCTTCATTTCTACCTCTGAGAAGGCTGGCAGTTTGGAATTAATGTAAATTTCTCCAAGTTAAAAGCTTCCATATTAATTATGAGGATGTTATCTGTCTATGGAGTATATATTCATGCATGGAACACTGTCTACTTTTATATCTATGCTTTTCATGTGTATGTTCTTAACTTAAATTGGGTCTCGATGTCTTTGGCCAGGCAAGTCGTCACCATCTGGCAGCACTAACAGCTGCTGGGCAAGTATGGATTTGGAGATTTAAACATGGAAATATTCACAGCCGATGTAATAAATGGGAACACGTCTCCATATTAGATGACAAAAGCATAATTTTAGTTGATATCTCAGGACCTGATGTAGATAGGGCTTCTGCTGGCTATGAAGCTGAACAGGAAGATCAGGTATTCTTAAATAATGGAACTTTATTATTTATGAACCCTCTTATGTGGGAAGGAGATAGGGTACTGTAATGCATTCTAGATACTGGGAAACAGTTTTGACCCCTATTGGAAAGATACAGCTATTTCCAATGGTTTCCACATGACATTTGAATTTGTTTTTGGATTCGCTGGACTCCAGTCCATTGCTTCTGTATCATGCTATATATATTCTGTTACTAGCATTTGTACAAGTTACATACAAGTGTATTATATGCTATCAAAGGAATACTCACTTATTTGGAGCATACATAAATGAGCAGGTTCCTGATCCCTTTTACTTGGCGGCAGTCTGTAGCACTGGAGAAGATATCATTCTTCAAGGCTCACAACCTCGTGAATATGTAATTATACATACTTTTGATATTGTCAATTCCTGGAAAATGAAAGCGTTGATATTAATCATTATCTGGATTTTTTTGGGTTAGGTACATACATGTCAAGATGAATCTGAAGTTGAGTATCCAAAAAGTCTCAGAGAAGCTTATTTTGATTCTAACCCAGATTCTTCAGAGTATGTTGGTAACATTGTCCAAGTTAGTGTTGGAACAGTAGAAGCGGCAGATGAATCTCCATTTATTGGGTAAAAGGCAATGTCCTTTGAATCTAGTTTTTTGGAAATTCTTTCCGTCGAATCATGTGTATTTTATCTATTTTGACAGGTACATCACTGATACAGATTCTGTATATATACGATCTGCAACAAGGGATTATATGGAAGAAGTTAACCTTGTGACAGGATATACAGGAAAACCTATAAAGATTCAGGTAGTAAGCACATCATCGAAACATTTGTGTTAGTCTTAATAGTTGTGAGTCACAATGAAATAATAATTCTTCTTTAATGTTTTTAGTGTGGAAGGGTATATCATGCTATCATCATGACAGATGATGGGCGTGCTTGGACATGGGGACAAGGCTATTATCCTGGATCAAATGTAATGTCAGCTGGATCTACAAACAAATGGTCATCACCTTTCTCTCTTTGCGAACCTGCTGTAGGTACTTTAGTTGGACGGAAGGTATTTGGTTCACTTGCGTCCTCTATATATACACTGTAACTTGGAGATTTTTGTTGATATTTGTCAGTGTCTATCTTTAGGTGATTGATGTTGGTTGCTATGGTGAAGACTTCATTGCATTGACAAACGACGGAGAGGTTCATCAATGGACGCATGCTCGGCCAAATCCTGCTTCAGGGGTTTACAATGTCCCTGCAACCCCAGTTGATGGCCAAGGACCAAGCATTACAAGTGGAGATAAGCTCAAACAGGTGGCCATAGGTGCAGGGGTATGTGCTGGAATATCAGAAACAGGTCGAGTTCACACTTGGCGGACGGCAATGAAAGGAGGATTCGTGGGCAGTGTGGGTTCTGAGCAAGAAGCTTCGACACCATTGGGACATGAAGAAGGGTGTAAAGAAACCTTGATACTTTCTCTTGGTAAGCTAAAACATGCATATTATCGGGTCTTTTTTTGCTCATACATTTTATGAATGAAAAGTTATGTGGGCAATATTTATTTGCAGCTACAAGATTAGCTACAAGAATTGTGTGTGTTGCTGGCTCTCTTGTTGTTGTGGTTAAGCGAAAAACAAGAGGGAGACGTGGCTGGAAGAAGAGATTACTGAAGGGAGAAGGGGTTCATGGTGAAACCATCACTGGTTGACCACAAATTTGTGGAATTAGTGTGAATGTTATTTTATTTACAGGCAAGAGGAATGAATCAGTTTCCATTGCTGTGGAATATAGATACATGTCTCGAAAGATTTGTTCCAAAAACCTCCTACATTTATGCACTTCATCTGTGCGACTTACCAAGCAATTCAGAAGCGTTTATTTTGAGAGATGATTCAATCAAAATCTTGGAGACAGATGTAGAAGACAAGCTTTTTACCAGGTTCTTTTGGAGGTTGCTGATTGACCTTCTATCTGATGCTTTGTATGAACCTGTATTTATGAAAAGAGATTGGAATGAATCAAATGTGTCTTATTGATGTAACTGGTATGAAATGCCAGTCCCTGACCGTATGTGCTAGTTTTGTACAATTTTCATGTTTCCTCTGTATTAAAATTTGAAGAGTGGACATGGATCTCATGTGTATATAGTTTGGTTTTCCCTTGAAATTTCTCAAAGTTGATCAAGAATACTTTAAATAGAGAGGTTTGTAGAGGCTTGCAGCTTATTGATATCGTTTAAGTGTTTCTTTCAGGTAAGCTTTATATGTTTTTTGGGGAACATTCACCTGCTTATCGTTAATAGTAAGTTAAAAATTAGAGACATTACACGGTGAGGTTCTTTATATAAAAGAGGAACTACGAAAACAATGTTGAAGGAATGCAACACATTATTCAGCATTGACATTATCAAGAGTCGACAGTTGTGTTCAAACTTAGTAGTGATACAGGCAGGATATATGGCATTTTCTTGAAGAAATCTAGCTTTCATCACCTGTCATTGTTGTAAGCTAAACCATCATCAAACACATAGGCCACCATAGCCATCAAACTTGATTATTAGGAAAAGAAAATTTAATTTGATTTGAATGTCAATATTTCAGCTTTAGTACCAAAGGTTGTAATGAATTATGAACACCAGAACATGTCATGATAATGCAATCAATGATCTCATTTTATTGAATACGGTAACAAGAGTAGAATGATTATATTTCATGAAAAGGTGAAATTTCACAATAGGGTGGAATTTGTATATTTTGGAAGAAGCAATTTCTTCCAGTGGTGTACACAGCCTCTAGACATCCAACACTATAGACATTTGTCAGGGGAAATCCACAAACGAATGTCCAAGGTCGATGTCGTGAAGTTACGTGTGTGTGTGTGTGTGTGTGTGTGTGTGTGTGTGTGTGTGTGTGTGTGTGTGTGTGTGTGTGTGTGTGTGTTAGAGTGGGATTATCAAGGACTTGAACCGGAGATGATGGTTTGACTTGAGTCTTCTAAGTTCAATGTTCAAGAATGTTGATGTCTACACTAGCTTCTTCTTCTTCTTTTCCGAAGTTGAATTTTACTTCAAATTTTACATATGCGATTGTATAAACTCCATGAGTGTTCTACATGTATGTTGAGTTAAGTGTGTATAGGTATATTTTATTAAGTGAGGTAGGTATTTAATTATTGTTTCTAATTTATTTTAAATATTTATTATTATTATTATTATTATTTCTATTTTATCCTATTATGTACTATTCATCTTCTTCTTGTTCTTACCATTATTATTATTTAATATTATTATGGTTACTTTGTTTTGTTTTGTTTTATTTATGTACTTAATTATTCCCCAAAAAGATACCACATTAGTATTAAGAAACGCCCTAGCCCCTAAGGCTATACATAAGATATGTACATTTAGGTAATGAGCCCCTTTCTAAGTTCTGATTGTCGGCTTAAATAAATACTTCAGTGTAAGGTGGAACCACTCCACCTTATCAAAAATCTATTTATAAAGTATTGCTTTGTCCCATGTGGCATGAAACTCCAATCATTTTAGATCTTCTTATAGCGTATTACCGTTTATAATATCTAACGAACCTCTGAGCTTATGCACAATCTCTGTCCAAAATCCAAAAATTATCTAAGCATGTCTTTTAGTCACATTTTGGAATGCCTTCAAACATCTAGCCTTCCAAATATACCAAATTGTGTTATACTACTTATCAATGGCTATATTTCAGGTTTATCAACCTCTATTTATGGATCTAAAGGTATAAATATTTTTTGCATTAGACCATGTCTCATAGCAAGAGCATCTTCAACATCCTCTTGTTATACTACTTATCAATGGCTATATTTCAGTTTTATCAACCTCTATTTATGGATCCAAAGGTATAAATATTTTTTGCATTAGATCGATCATGTCTCATAGCAAGAGCATCTTCAACATCCTCTTGTTCATATATCATTGGTTTATCTTGTACCACCGCCCACAAAAGGGGACATATTGTTTGCATTCACCCCTTTGTGCCAACCATTAATTGGTATATTTCAACGAGTGTGAACGTATCATTTTCCTACTCATTTTTATGCACCACAACCATTTCCAAATTTGCTTGAGATGTTATGGAGAAAGTCCATTTTGTCTCCAAAAAACATTTGTGGTGGGTTTCTTTCCATGATTTAGCACCTAATATCTTCCTACCAATCTTCACATAATCCTTAAAAAGGGCACATGTTTTATCTGAGCTTGAACTCACACATTCCAATGCCACTCTCAAGGATCCCAATGACGTTAGCTAGCAACAGGCACGACAACAATAGTGGTGGAGGCAGTGGTAGGAGGTATGACAACCCGCAGACTACAATTGGCAATGGTAGTTAGGAATGGGCCCGATTTCAGCTCAAACCAAAGCAAACCGTTAAGCCATGGTTTAACGGTTTATCGGTTCCGAAAAAGTTTAATGATTTGGTTTGGGTTATAAATAAATGGTTCAGTTTTAGTTTGGTTTGGTTCTAAAACTCAAGTTATCGGTTTATAGTTTTGGTTTAAAGGTTTATAGGTTTTTGGTGAACTTTTTTTCCCCCAATAACAGTTCATTAATTTAATGGTTTAATTAGTGTTTTTTTATTGATTTAATTAATTTAACATAAATGATTATTTTATTTAATGGTTTTTAACTAATGTTTTTTTATTGATTTAATAAATTTAACTTAAATGTTTATTTAATTTAATGTATTTTTGTTTATTTGGTTTTTTAATTAGTTTGACTTTAGGTTTAAATATTTTATTCAATGGTTCAGTTTGGTTTCAACTTTTCCATAAACGGTTTTGGTTTAAATCGCTTGAGAGTTCCTAACCGGTTTGGTTTAGTTTTTGTTTTATATAAATGGTTCGGTTTTGTTTCAAGTCAAAGAAACTAAACCGAATCAGGCCCATTGCTAGCGGTAGTAAAGCGTTCTAGTAGTCTACTCAAACAAAGAGTGTACAAGTACAGAACTCGACCAATAATTATTATTGTTGTTGTTTTTACTTATCTATTATTGTTTATGATCAATGTTTTATTTTTTTAATTTTTTTTCGTCTACTTTATTTTTTATTTTCCTTTAGGGGAAAATATACCCCTCCCTTGTGGAGGGGTGTAATGTTACAGAAATTGTGTCCCACCCTTGTCGGTGGACAGGACACCAATTTCGATCGGCGTAGCAGGTTCGACTCTAACCACCCAAACATTTACGAGTAGATACAATTTCTCGTTCACAGTCGGATTCGAGATCCCAAAAATCCTTTGTGGCCCTCTTCATGAAGCTTTCTTATCGACATGACAAGTTTCCTGGTTTCAGTGATTCGTTTTCTGCCAATTTTATCAAATTTTTGTAACTTTGTCACCCAAACTAAGAATGCCACGCCAAAAATTATGATGCGCTCCATGTTTGATCACAAGAAACTTAAATGAGGATTTGCAAAAGCTAATTGAAATATAAATTATTTTAAAATTTTGTAATTAAAAATAAGCTCATGAGGGTATGTGAATGCAACAACAAAAACTTGGATCCATTACATGGGGTGCTCATAAAGCTAACGTCCCCCTAACAATGAGCTCTCTTCGCCCTTTTATAAGATCCAAGAGGCTCTCTTGCAAATAAAAATAGTGGGTGCTTTTTATTTTAGCGGGCACCACGCTTTTTCCCCACTTACATTCTCTATTTTCCCTCTAACACCTAATGTTATTGGATTCATTAGTCCACTTAATCTCTTATACCTTGAATCCTTGAACTCCCACTCATAGCACAAGCTTTTACCAATTGAACTAAGCAACTTTTTATACATGCTTCTTACCGTACAAAATCCCTTGCTCTATCATTCAACCTTTTTGATATTCCTAGTTTAACTTATTTCCTCCTATACAACATGACACTGAAGCATATGGTGCATTGCATATTGTAATGTATTATGGAACCATAGCTCTTCAATCGTCGGAAGACTTTGGACAAGCCATATCATAGTGAAGGGGCTTACCCATTGGTTGCGGTCAAGATCCTTTCCATCATGGTGTCTAGGGTGCTTGAGGTGAAGTCCATTAGGTCCACATTGATGCAAAGCAGTTCAATTATTAGCTATTGGCCCTAGTTTGGCTCGAGTTGAAGCAAACCATTAAGCCATGTTTTAATAGTCTAAACTTTATTGTGTTCGAATATAATTAATTTGTTTGATTTGGTTTCAAACATCATTAAACGATTTGGTTTCATTTTAGTTTGGTTCTAAAACTAGGGTTTATTTGTTTAACTATTGATTGGTTTTCACTTAAAGTGGCTTAGTATAATCGTTTATTAATTTTTTGTTTAATGGTGTAACTGATTTATCTTAAATGTTTTTTTGTTTTGTTTTAATGGTTTAATCAATTTGACTTAAATGGTTTTGTTTAGGTTCGCGATTAGATGGTTCAATTTCACCTTTTACTTAATAAACAATATGGTTTAAATTGCTTGATAATTCTTAAACAATTTGATTTGGTCGTTGAGCCAAGTCATTGGTGTTCCATACAAAGAGGAAAGTGATGACATTCTCTTTCACACTAGTTCCTTTACAAAACTTGTGATAGTGGTAAAACGTCCCATCCTTTGAAAATTTGAGGAATTTGAAGGAATGGAGGGTAGAGAAAATGTGACACGGCGCCATTGGTGGCCACTTAACAAGCAATTAAATTATCCAAGTCAACTAGAATTATAGTATTGTTAAGTGGTGAACCAACATTAGAACTGCTCTTCTCGTCAAAACTTGACAAACTTCGTAGGCCATATTCATCATAGTGATCCGAGTCATGCAAGTGGGTAGGCACCAAATGGAATTTGGTGAGGGCTCAAACACATTGGATAATTGTCACAAAGGCATGTTGATGACTTGGGATTAGGCCAACGTATTGTCACAAATATGTTGTTGAAAAAACTCTTGTACAACTAGTTAGTTGGTGGAGGACGCCTCGCTATAGTCGTCAAGCATACACCACCTTTTGTTGCTATTTTTAAGCAACCGTCTTTGGCAGAGTTGTGAGTTTAGCTATGAATAATGACTTTCCTTAACAAGGAATCTCCTAATTTGTGTGTTGTACAAAATAGCTACTAACATAAACAACTCATAAAAAATTCGATGTCTAGTTGAGTTGATATTATTCAAAGGTCATCCTACTCTCCACCTCATCAAGGAGGAGGTAAAGGTACCTTGAGTGATCATCTATCTCGAACAACCTCATTCAAACCTCTTACCTACGACCTAGTTGTGCATGCATTGCACCTAATGAGAACACCATCATGAAGGGATGACTAAGTGAATGACATGGGTTATTGTGGTAACACATGCTAGATGGTGATACACTAATTACACGAGAAAGATTAAGATTAAGATATTCAAGGAAAGAGAAAATTATATTACAACAAATCATTACACTACATTGTATCTTTATTTGTTCAAGTATCTCTATTACAGATGTGTCCTTATGTTACATGGTCGATCATTATCCCATCATTCTGCTTTGATAAGCTATTTGTTGGCCACCTAATGAATGGTCTTTGTCATACAAAATTACTTAAGCTTGACACTAAGTTTGTGATGACAACATGCACTACTTCAATGTGTGTTCATATCTTGTATTGCGTGGTCTCACACTACCCATGTCTTTTAATATTTTGTTCGTAGTCACATGCGAGTAGCTATAGTAGTTGTCAATACTCGCTACCACTTTCATCCCTTCATGTGTGAAGGTTGTTCAAGTACGACTTGGGTTTGAGAGAAAACAATTGGTGTATTTCCCTACTATGACATCATGAGTCTTATATCATCCACTAATATGTATACATCTTTTAAAAGTTGTCGAGCAAAACAATTGTTGCAGTTATTGAAAAGGGTCCTATCGTTTTTAATAATATAAATGAAGTTAACCATCCGAATATTTTGTATGGAAGTACTACCTAAATTTACCAAAAAGTGTGCAACAAATGCTTAAAACCCTCGCCGATTTATCGTAATTTGTAAACATGCTTGTTATTACCAGATCAACTAGGGAATGGCCTTTATTGTCACTTTTCATACAAGGCATACATTCGCCCTGTAGGTAGGGGTAGGCAATTGTGCAATGATTTCTACTCTCTTTAAACATGCCAAATTCATTTTTTCTAGATTTAAATCGTTTTCAAAATACTCATGGTTTTAAATATTGATATCCAAATTTGTACATTTTAGTTTTTAGGCCCGTGCCTACGTCTACATCGTTTCCTTCCTTCTTTGTTAGTTGACATAAAATTGAAGAGTTGAAACTTATGATAGGGACACCGATACCTATCTTAAAATGAAAGGCTTCTTACTAAGTGATTTATATGTGAAACATCCTTCCATCATTTGTATGCATAGAATAACACAATGAGTTTTGTCTACTACCGAAAATAGGTAAACTACAAACATGAATATTATAAACTTTTATATAGGTTGTAACCTTTAAGACAAAATAAAAGTTCTAGAAATCTCTTTCAACAATTATTCAAGATATTTTCACACAAGGCCATATGTAATATAATTCAAGCATATTATACATGGTTTACAATAATAGCTTATATCAATAAAAAGTCGTTATTTTCCCCACCTTCAAAACATAAAGACCGTGGATAAAACATGTAGACATTTTATCACCTTGAGTAAAAGTGCACAAGGTGAGTCTTTTATGGAAGTCCACCATTCTTGAAAGCTTTACGAAAATGTGATTGATCTTTCTAAGGTTGCAGAAGTTTCCTTCACAACGTGGCATTGAAAGCCCAAGTAAATGTACTCTTAAAAAGTTAGGAATAAAGCTAAAAACCCATGACAAAAGTTAAACGCACTATAAATTGACCATTGAGGAGAGCATACATACCATGTGCTTTGACAGGTGGTTCTATTCAACTTTCAAAACGTGAAGATGCAGCAATCACTCACAAGTTATCTCCATCCAACGAATCTATATATATTAAGATTTGAGAAGAATACGCTTTCACTTTTCAACGAAACATTGCAACCCTTTTGCTTAATGTAATTTGTAATCAATTTATGATGCAAGAGTGCATTTGCTTTTTGTTAATGTTTGTTTCTTGAAAAAATGTCAACCATTTTATGGCATGGTTTATCCATAGATATGGATGCAACAATATGCTATGCACACCCATCAAGGTCCATTTGAAGTGTATGGATGTTGATTCAGTGAGAGAACGTATCAACATGTTTCTTGCCCATGCAATCAAATGTCATATTTTTTCACACAGTGAAGTGCCACAAACATAGATGTCGCCGAGTCTCTTCACTAACATGTGCGCATAAGGTAAACTTGATCTTTGAAATTTAACTTTTATGTGGCTACTTTTATACTACACCTTTAATCTTGCAAGCTTAGTATTGGGTCACAATCAGCCGTGCTTGATCCAACATAGAAATATAATCTCAACTTTCGTGCAATTACTTTACATATGGAATAGATATATTGATATGCCTCTCTCTTCTAACCTCTGGTTTTCGAAGCCTCCAAACATTCATGGTTTTATCGTAATGTTCACTCATTAAGACATAATCAAACACTGCCACGTTTGTTTTTTTTCTTGTGGGGGGTGGGGGGGGATGGTGCAATTCGAGGACTCTAGAATTTATTGCATCTTGGCCTTAACGTGAAATTCTCACAAATTGTGTATAAAAAGAGTAGGTATCGAGATCTCCAATAGAGTGTGTTTTGTGATAAAAGTGCCTGAATTTTAATACTTATTCATCATGTGGTGGACCACATCTACATGGTATCACTGGCAACATATAACAATAACGCGCTTGTGTGCACACGTATAGACAAGCATACACAACGAAGCAACATGAGATGAAATATATTGATGGGGTAGGGGGCGACAAGCCACCATACATGTTTAGAAAGTCATCGGAAGTAGTGGGCGAACTCATGATTACTTAAAAGGAAAAAAAAGGGAGACCCATCACTACTTTCACGAGACTTGTCGAGGTCATCAGGGGACCAAATGGCCGGAGGGAGCTCTCTATCGGAGATTGATTGTTAAAGCCGACACTCGAATCAAAAGTATAGTGCATGGGGACCAAAGGGGCGGAGAGAGCTCTATCGGAGATTGATGGTTAAAGCCGACACTTGAATCAAAAGTATAGTGCATGGCCTGAGAGAGAGAGAGAGAGAGAGAGAGAGAGAGAGAGAGAGGTGACAAGGACTTACTAAGGAAGGCATAGATGGAAGGATATGGGATGGGGTCTAAGCAAAGTCTGGTCTATATTCTCTCTATCTCTTTCTTTTATTGTAATTAGCTTACCCGAGTGGTAAGTCATTTACACTACTTATAGGCTTCCTCTTCCCCCCCCCCTCTCTCTCTCTCTCTGTCTCATTCTCATGATGTTATGATGCATATGCATTCCAATTCCACCTGTAATTCAACTTCCAATTCCAGGTAAGGTGAAGGAAGGAAGAGAAGAAAAGGGAAAATGGGGTCCTTCTTGTTGGGCAATGAAAAGCAGGGTAAAGGAGAAAGTGTAGGAAACAAAAAAAAACTTAGGAGAAGAGAGAGAAATACAGCAGAATGAATATACATATAGTTTTCCCCTTTTCCCCTTCTTCCTTCTTTCTTTCCTTTTTTTTTTTGTATTCTCTCATATTAGTGGGTCTTCCTGAAGGCAGAAAGGGAAAGTTAGAGCGATCAGAGAGTGTATGTTGTGTTTGAGAAGCATTAGAAGGCCATAGCCAAGAACAGAGGAGAGGTAAAGAAGAAGAAAGGAAGGGAGTGTGTGTGTGTGTGTGTGTGTGTGTGTGTGTGTGTGTGTGTGTGGTGTTAGATTTGTAGGATTTGGTGATGCTCTGATATAAGAAAGCCTCCATGAGTAGGTCTTCCAGGTTCATCAAGTGTGTGACAGTTGGGGATGGGGCAGTTGGAAAGACCTGTATGCTCATCTCTTACACCAGCAACACCTTCCCAACTGTAAGTCATTCTCTCTACATACATGCCCACATATTATACATGTATATGTATGAATGTGTGTATATATGCTCATCCCTAACACCAGCAGCACCTTCCCAACTGTAAATCACTCTCTCTACATACACCCACATATATCCTACATGTATATGCATGTGTATGTATGCTCATCTCTAACGCCTGCAACACCTTCCCAATTGTAAGTCACTCTCTTTACATACGCACATACCATACATTTAATGTGTATGCTTATATCCATAATATATACCTTTCTCCTTTGGATTTTGTTTACTCTTTTGTGTTGTCTATCTCCTTTCTGTTGTATATGAAAAAAACATTGGGTTTACTGTTAAAATTTAGAGCTCTTCCTGTTGCCATTTTGTTTTCCATGTGGAAAGAAAGAGATGCCCCAAATTAGGGAGGATCAGGCTAGAACATTGTCATTATATTGGACCTCTTCTTGGGCAAATTGTTCATTTATTTATTTATTAGAGGAGCAAAAGAAAACTTACGTGACGGATCCACCATTTATAAATAAGAACTCTTTCTGACTGCCAACTTGAATCAGACAAAGTAAAACAACCCTTATGTCTTCCCTATTATTGAGGTTGTAAAGTATGAGCTGCTCCTCTACTTGAGAGAGATCGTTCCATTCTTGTTTAACAAATTTCAGTTCAATTCTTGGTAAAAAAATATTTTGCATTCTTGTTAATGAATGCGGTTCAAAAAAATAATTTAAACTATGGATTCATTTCATGTGAAGGATAGGAATTAAGGTTCAATCCAATTCTTGCTAATTGATAAACCTGTAACATGCGTGCTTGTATTGCCGGCCTTTATTATACGGCACATGTTTTAATGCATATCCTAATATACACGATTTCTTCAATGTAATTGGAATGTATATCTACTTAGCATCTCTACTTTGTGTTGCTTTAATACAATATATTGAACCCATATGCATCCACACATATATGGAATGCACAGCCTCGGATATATCAATATGTCAATACCTAAATTATTTTTACATGCAAACAAACATTTACAATGCAATCTGTATATATATACTCCAAGTGCATGCTTTCTGAATATCCTTAGCCACATATGTCTAGGTACCTAACATGGACGAAGCCAAGTCATGAAACTTATTTGGTATATTTTATTTATGCAGGATTATGTACCTACTGTATTCGACAACTTCAGTGCCAATGTTGTGGTTGATGGTAACACGGTCAACCTTGGGTTGTGGGATACTGCAGGTCATATACTGTTAAAACTATCTTATCTTTCTTCTATACATTTCCAAGGGACACATTTTTGTTCAATATGTTTCTTTAGTCTGTATATAAGTATGCAAATAAACAAATTGACCTCTCTTTCTCATTGTTATGGTATTGCCAAGAGACATCATTTGTTAACTATGTTTCCCTTTCTATTTTCTATCAGGCCAAGAGGACTACAACCGCTTGCGCCCTCTTAGCTATCGGGGTGCAGATGTTTTCCTCCTTGCTTTTTCACTTATCAGCAAAGCCAGCTATGAAAATATTGCGAAGAAGGTATGTAATCGGTTATTCAGATTAGGTTTGGAGAGTCCCTCAAATCACATTATCATGTTTGGCAATTTGTCTCACATACATCTTTCATAGGAATATACACTTATTTGTTGTATTGTTCATTTCTTTATTCTAGTGGATACCTGAGTTGAGGCATTATGCTCCTGGTGTGCCAATCATCCTTGTTGGGACAAAATTAGGTGAAGATTTCTTTTTTCACCACTGCAATGCTTCTTACTATTGGTTGTCAAATTAACCATAGATAAATTTGGAGTTTTTTTAGACCTTCGAGATGATAAACAATTTTTCCAAGATCATCCAGGTGCCACACCTATATCAAATGCTCAAGTAAGAAGACTTGCGTAATTTGCCTTGATTATTGTTTACTACTTATTGTTCACATGGAATTATTGTGCAACATGGTGTGCTTTTTTTTCCCATACATACAAATGCTTAAGGTTTTATTAGTTCAATGGGAAATAGAACTTCCTGTATGAGATGTGGGAAAATAACAGGTGCTTTGAAGGGAAATAAATTGAATTTTCAAGTTTCATGTTCTCATCATTCACTAATCACGGGAGGCTTGTTGGATTTGTTGGTCAATAATCAAAAGACCTTTCCCGTTTTTTATTATCATATACTGGACCTGGGAAACTGATGGCAAATTGACCTTTTTTACCACATTTTCTCTTTTTTTCAACCATTTACAAAACAGGGAAATTTTTCTACCTCTTCGTAAAGTTCACATAATATTGGATTAGTTTACTGTGGAAATTGCATGCATGTAGCTCACAAATCATTGATAATTGTTTTTACTTCTGTTATTTTCAGGGTGAGCAGTTAAAGAAGCATATTGGGGCTTCTGCATATATCGAGTGTAGTTCTAAAACACAACAAGTGAGGCAACCCTTTCGCTCTACTGGTGATAAATGTTTAATGTCTTAACTTATAAAACATTAGCATGATTTTTTGTTAATTACATGATTAACCAAATAAACATGATAAATAAAATAAAAGCTTCTTGTAGCATCTCTAACTGGAAACATCCTGTAATCAACTAGATACATGCCTATTTCTCATAAGTATCATTCTCTCCTCCCAAATGAGAGAATGAACTCTTCTTATATTTGAGGAACTATCATTTCATGTGATATGCCCTGTCATAAGGTAGCAAGATCAACCACCCAAGTTAGAATAAGGGTTCTCCGAGAATAGAAAGTTTTGCAAACGTACCCCAGAAGCAACTCTACCATCCACATGAGGATTCAAACCCAAATACTTCCACAAAATCAAGGCTTGACATTTTATCCAGATAGAACATGATAGTATAAATAGCTAATAGTTATTCAGTAGCTAAATGCACTTGTTCAATAAGATGACGTAAATTTGTACAAGTTTCTTTCCTAATGAACGAACGTATTCTAACAGGGTAGTCATATGGGAAGGCTCATAACTTTTGTTTTGTCTCTCTTCCTTTTATTTGGGCAGAATGTGAAAGCTGTTTTTGATGCTGCAATAAAGGTGGTGCTACAACCACCCAAGCCAAAGCGGAAAAAGAAGAAGTCACATCACAAGAATTGTGTGATTTTGTAACAATTGGTGGAACAGGAGCGTGTTCACATAGGGAGTGTTTGTGGGTGGAGCTCAAAAAACCCGTGTTTATTTCAATATTTTCCAGGACATGATCAAAAGACGATCTGCTTGGAAAGCCTTCCACCAAAATCTGAACTATGATGTTATAGCATGGAAGTGGGTTATGAGCAATACCAATGCTTTGGTTGCGGTCCTGCACCATTGAAGTATTTTTACCTAATAAATATTAACAATTGATTTATGTAACTTCAAGTTTGTGTTCTAGAATGCAATTATGAGCACCTCGTTGCTTTGTTCTTTCGTTTATTATTTATTTTTATTAGATGATGTTGCTCTTGTTGTAAAGAAGCACGAGCACACTGATTTTGAACTAGGATTTTTTACTTCTGCTTCCACTGTAAATTATCTGCTTCATAAACAATTTATTGGAGCAGTCATGTGGTATAACTCTCAATGTCTCTATTGTGTTTTTTTTGCAAAGCTTTTCAATACTCTTTTATTTTGGGGTTCATTGTTGATCAAGTTCATCTGTGAGTTTTCCTTTATGGACCAAATCTAAAATTGTGAGACATCACATGCTTGAAATGAAGTCTAGTATGAAGCGTAGTCTGATAAATTGGAAGCACAAAAGTGAGATCTCAAAGATGCTATGCTATAGAACTGCTTAGTATCAGGGTATAATTTATCATGACCTTTTGGCATTGCTACAAATAGTGGTTGACAATGAAGAGTTACAACAAATGTCAAGGTATTTTGCAAAAGTTTGCATGAAAGATAGTATCCACTTCATATTATTAAATAAACTTCATGAGTTTTTGCTTTTTCAGCCAATGTGAAATATTGTGCGAACAATTATAGAAACCATTGTTTCAGATGCAGTGTTTTTCTATTTTATTCCACTGTTTAGTGTCAGCAGTATGAGGTGCATGGGAGTATGAAACCATGTGACATATAAAGGGTGTATCTATTTGATGAGTTTGAGCCTCTAGTTCAACCTAACAGTGAATGTTGGTAGACATAAAAGTGTATGTCAAGCATTACTGGAACATTAATTGCACCTAGACACAGTTTAATCACAACCTTGTGCAATTTTGCTTCTTGATTTATGCTTTATTGGACTTTTGTGAACTGAGGCTTGAGGTTCATGGTTTTATCTAGAGATGGGTTGTGAATGTGTGTAGCCCCCATCAATTTCAGCAATGATCCCAAATCCGTCAAGGCAGAGCATGAATATTAAATGTGTCAAGTTCTCTCCATTACCTGCATGAAGCCGGAATAGCTAGTAATCACCAGATGAATAGTAAAATTTGTCTCATTTATCTTTACTCACAAGTCTCCCATCTATGGCGTCAAACTTCCCTTCAAAAGAAGATGACTAAATCCCCAATTATATTGAGATAGTGTGACCCAATATAAGGGCAAGTCTTTAATCATGCCGTTCCAAATAAATAGGTAAATGTGTGCTTATTACATGGTGGACTGGTGTAGTTAACCATATAATTGTTGCAAGGTAAAGAATGGTACAAAACTCAATCAAAGGCCTAAAACAAACTTCCCCAACATTTACACAAAAATTGGAAAACGTTCTTTTGAGCAAAAATGTATCTCATAACTGAAAGTAATGTACATACGAATTTTGCTTTTTTAGGTTCTCCGTTATACTAGCTCAATGTAGTAATATTTCTTTCTTTCTTTCTTCTTTCTACCTTGTAGATGACTGAAAGCTTTGCATGTGGGATCATACATCCAGAATAAAAATGGGGGCTTATATAATTTGAATATAGTTTTGAATATTACAAGATCATTGGATCATTATCTACAGTTTTGACATGATAAGATCTACGTTTATGTCCTATGAACAAAAAAATATGTTTAAGATGGGGTTCTCAATTTCGTAAGCTCTGCTTGTAGTGTTGGACTGGCACAAATAGCTCGATATGTACAATCACGAATGTCCTCACGATCACTCTCTGTCGATATGCGGACTAGCTCTTTGAAGGCCCCAGCCTTAATGAGGTCTTCTGTGTTAGATTCTATAAAAATGACCAAATCAATAAACAGAAATGATGATCATAATGAATCTCAAAGACAGAATTTAGAAGAAAATGATATCCTTTTCCTTCAATTAGATAATAAACTTACAGACATGGACATGATATTATAAATTAGAATAAGTAGAATTGATGTTTAAAAACACAATTTACCATTTTGGGCCAAGTGACAAAGTGTAAATTCAATGTGTCTTCTGATAGCAGCCAGCTCATTGCTTGCATTGTAAACAACCCATGGCAGGACTCCATCTTCAATAAGCGATGACCTTAGCTTGCCCTCTGAAGCATAAAAGTGGTTTTTATTTTATATTCCTCCAGTGTTTTTATTAGAATCCAATCAAAACTTCTTTGTCCATTCATTATGAATGACATATTTAACAGATTGCTTGATATATAAAACAGAGACATCAAATTAATTAATTTTTCTCTTCACGACTAGTTCACAATTGTGGGTGAAATCAGAAGCCCGAGCTTTGTTACTTTTCTCGAAACATTTATAAGCTCCTCATTTGATAAATGAGTTGCTACGTTCCTATTCAAATAAACATAATTCAATTCTCTTTCATGGAAAACTCCAGAATAAATAAACCACAGAAATGAAGCCCCAGCCTTATTACTTTTTCCAAAAATATCTATTTATAAGTTCCTCACTTTGCAACTAAGTTGCTACCTTTGTATTCAAATGAACATGATTCATCCCCTTTCATGGAAAACTTAGTAATGGATGAACTGCCATATTTCAACAAACCTTGAGAGCTAGTTTCTAGAAAAAATAAAATGAGTCTCACCTTGTACAGCTTGCTGCGATTCACATTTAGCAAAATTTGCAATTCCACGAGCAACCTGAGCTTGTACATCTGAGTGTCCTAACCTTGCCATCCCCAAGAGTGTTTTAATAGTACCTTCATGTCTCAATTTCGATTGCAATTCAGCTGCATGATAATATCAAAGAGCGTCAGTTCGCAATAGGAATTCCAAACATTGAAAGCTTACTATTTTCAAGACACAATTTTACCATTCCCACAAAGATTTGCTAGTGCTCCAGCCACCATACACAGTGTTTGTGGGTCTACTGCATCCTTAGCTGTATTAGCTAGTAGTTTCACTGCTCCATTCTCAGCAATTATAATCTGATTCCTCTCTGCACAAAGGGAAAAATAATGAACTGCCATATTTGCTTTTTCTTCTGAGAAACGAGGATTGACTGTAAATGAATCGGCCTTCCTGAAGCCACACATTGATAGCCCATTCAAATGCATTTTGGCTCTGTTATAAACATACTACTACACAAAATCTAGCAGTAAACACATGCAATATCTAATTGTTTAGAGAAGTTGTCAATTTTTCACACAGCATTATGCGAACAATCATTCCATCACAATTACCATTCATGGCCAGATTCGCAATTGCACCAGCAGTAACTCGACGGGTGGTTTCATCTTTTGTGCGTTGCAGAATTTGCAGCAATGTGCATAGTCCTCCAGCTTCAACAATCTTTTCCTGGCTTGCTTCTATATTTAAGAGAAAGAAAAATCAGGTTAAGTCCTCTAGAAATGCCCTGAGCCTCTTTACGCAAATTTCTACGTTTTCTAAGCACCCACATACCATCTGCTGCTAGATTTGCAACCACTTTCAAAGCTTGAATTTGAACATCATCATCTGGAGACTCTAAAAGCCTCAAAACATTTTCCAGGCCCACTGAAACACAGATTTAATGTAAGCTGAAGATCTTCTGAGTTATCCACTGTTACTATATTACCAATATATGTTCTTACCTTGCTCAAACAATTTCACAATTGTGGACTTTTGTCCTCGGACTCCATCTCTATTTTGATTAAGTTTTTGTACACTCTGGGTTCTATCTTGTTTCATATAATTTCCTGTTCTTACTAGCTTTATTATTCTTTGCATCTACATGAAACATTAAACATAATTAATTAGAAATGATGTCTGAAATTCCAATGGCTCTCATATACGGAAGTCCATGAAACTTTGAGAACCCAACCTCATCCATTTCAGTCTGCAATTTGTGCAACTTCTCATTCAAACAATTATTTTCTTGTTCCAAATTTAGGCTCCTGGTTAACTCTTCATTTAATTTCTGGAAAAATTAACCAATAAGTTATATAGATAACATCCAATTTTTGACATATCACAAATACCTTCATAGAGCAATGTTTAGATAACTCCAAGAACTTGTTACATTTCTAGTGACCAAACCTTTTACATCAAAAAGAGATGTAAAGATTATCTAGCTTGTTACATTAAGTTCTACAAAAAAACAGTTTGTTATTGGTAAAAAGAGTTTGTTACATGATAACTTGTTATGAGTAAAAAATGTTTGTTGATGATAAAGCTCTATGTTAATCTGGTTCATTTAAACAGAAACCTCTACAAGTAATTTTATTCAGATCACATACCTCTTTCTGTAGCTGAAGCTCTTCCTGACATGCTTTGAGGTCACTTTCTAGCTTCATTCTTTGATCTTGTGCTAAATGCAAATTCTCTGTTAATTCAATGAGTTCTTTTTCATGCTTCAGTTTTAGACCAGTTGCCATCTATAAAGATTACATTATTGGATTTGTAAGACATTTAGAAAGAAGAAAGATTATGCTGTAGAATGCTTAAAATGAGATGCTTTTCACATAAAGAACAATAACCACCCATACTTCAGCAAATCCTAACTAAATTACTGAAGGACAGGATATTAAGGTACATTTCAACTATAGGTATTTCAAGCACAATGTGCAGGCAGACCACCATGTCATCACATACCGTTCCTACCATAGAACTAACAGAAAGTATTGGTACAAACTACCTGAAGATCACTAGTACCTCCAAGATTGCATCAAAGCAATGTAAAACATAATATAAACGTGGGGACTTGCACAAAACTCTGCATAGGCAGCTCATTCATAACTTTTAGCATAAAAATATATGTCTTCATTGTTAAATACCCAAATTATCCTCCAGAGAAGTTCTTATAAACATTTTTATAATAATTAAAACAAAGAAAGTTACAAATCTACACTACATGCACAAGGTGGCAGCAAAGAAATTAGAATGACATCACTAAAGAGAAGACAATTTCCAATATCACCTAGAGAGTCAATTATCCTTGTATGGAATGGTTGCCAGATTCCTTTATGTAGATGCCTTTGGAATAAGACGTTACACATTACACAGAGTAACGGTCACCACAGAGATTGAGAATGCCAATCAAGAGATGTATCGTTCATTTTCAAGCTGCAGTATGAGATCAATCAAATGCAATTTGGGGATAGTTCAATAAATGTTTGTTCTACAAGTGCTCTGTTTGGCAAGCTTCTTTAAAGCACCATCACATTATGCTATACCATTGGAAATAGCAACCCAACCCGTACAAGGCAAGAATGCCAGGACATTCCAGCCACATCTCACCAACCCGATAAGCCTCAGTTCACACAGAACCCTTACACTTATTTTAACTCAGGTGCACAAATTGGGTGTTGAGGTAGCTTTATAGCTTAATGAAGAGTTAGTGGTGCACGACTCTCACTTCTCATATGTTCAGCATATAATGTGATTTGTGAAAATTATGACGATTTGCTAAGTGGCTGTGATATACTCAAAGCACTGCCTAGAAGGTTCGGCACATTGTTCTGACGATTTACAATGTGCACACGTTATTTTCTACAGAGATTTTTTACTTAAAGTATTTATCCCCCCCAGATATCCTAGAATCTAAGTCTCAACTTCATAATAAGCTGTATTCTAGCATTAAGGATTTTATGAACTCATCTTAAAGTCAAAGCTTATTCTTCAATAAATCTGGCTTTTCAAAACCTTCATGCAATTGTTGGCCTCCTTTTTCAAAAACTTTGTTAGGATTATATTGCACATGCCAGCATCTCTGTAAGAATCCTTGACTAGTCACATGCATTGGGAACATTTATGGATTTACAGTTTTCTCTGAGTTGCTGTATTCTTGTAGATGGCATAAATATTTATAATCTCCAGTTATTATCAGAGCTCAGAAAAATGGATATGATGACAGATGCATCTTCATTCCCCAAGAATTATTTATGTCCATGCTAATGGAATCTTCCAAGGGAACCCTACATTTGTTATGTATGATACCGTAGCTCACTGCATACTGGCATCATAGAGACACAGTTCATCCAAGCACTTAAAATGCAAGCTGGTGAAATGTTACCTCTGGATATTCCAAGACTATACAGAAGCAACAAGATGACTTTATCAAAGTTTGGACCATTTCTATTCTTTTAATTATGGTTCTAGCATTATTTAAAATACTAGAACTGAAAAGAGTTCCAATTAAACAAACAATCCACACCAAACATTTGGACATAAACAGTAATGGCTGGCAGATGTTGCTACACTTGTTTGTATTACCTTCTGCATAAGAAAGACAACGGAGAAATAATTTACCTCTTCATATGCTTTTTCCAAGCCCTCTGCACCTAGCATTGCCTTTGTTTGTCTTTCATTTTCTATAACCAATCTGTCGATCTCCTTCTCAAGCCTCCGGCTAAGGCTCTTGTAATCATATTCCTCCTTCAGCTTCACCATATTCTCAACCTTCATTGCCTTTACAAGATATGAGAGTGATGAGAAGAAGATGAGTATATCTCATAAGAACAGTACATTTTGCGAGTGATTGCATGATTAAGACCTGTATCCTTCAAGAAAAATTCATAAACTTACTCTTTGCCCAAACATGATAGTGCTCAGAGTTTCGCCTCGATGGCGGGGAGATGGCCCAATAGTGATGACTAGCGAGGTCCTAGCAGACCCTACCACAACATTACAAAACAGTTTAAGTGTCTTGTAGTTTGGAATAGCCAAATTCCTGACGACATCAAGATAAGTGTATGAATTCCATTTGTAAAGAACAGTTCATTTGCTCAAATCACAGAACTTATTTTGCTTCAATGGAAAATCAAAGCAACATATTTAAGTTCTCATTCACATGCTACAACACTTGAACCTCTCATCCACAGCACAACCAATATGAATATATACATCAAATTCCAAAAGTACACAAGCAAAAAAATCAGATCTAGTACACTTCTTTTACCCAGAGATGGGGATTTGATTACGCTTATCCCATCAACAAAGCAACATAATGGACACAATGTTAGATTGCTATTACCTAATGCACTTGCAAAAGGGGTGTACATCTCCATAAATGCATGATAATATACCATGACACATTGTGTAGTATATCTTATTATGGTTGCTCTCTCCACAATATTACATCAAACCTTGCTTCTCCACAATTAATTATAAACATGAAAAGTTTTCTTCTAAGATGCCCTTCAAAGATACAAGCATAATATGTCCATTGCAGATGTTAAAGAAAAAGCTGATGGTTCAGAGTTTATGTGCTCTTACACAAATATATATCTATCTAACACCATAAGTTCAAGTCTTATAGCTCATAACACAATGCCAATTAAAAATATGCATATTTAAAAGGAAAAACAAAGAAAGTAGAATATAATTCATGAAACTAACTCCTGGAATATAAAACAGATGCAAAAAATAACCAATCCCCTCATAAAGCTTTGCATCATTTACGACTCTATATTACTATTACTTTGAAGTATCTAGAGTCAGCAGACCATTCATATGAATATACTCTAGACACTGATGTTCTGCAATGTAAGCAAATGAAAACAACAATCATAACAGCAAGAAAAGCAGTGAACACAAGAATGTCAACCTTTTAAATTTGCATAAAAATAGAAAGTAAAGAACCACCTCCAAATGAATCACGAAGTAGTCTCGTCAGCTTGGAGTCTCTTACTGGAACATGTGAACTTCCTTCCGCAAGTGCATTAATGCATTTTCCAAGTGCCGTCAGCGACAGATTGATAGATTTAGCTTCATCTAGAGAAGATCCGCCAACTCCTGAAAAAAGGCCCAATTTTGTTGATACATGGGCATTTGGGGTTTCAATTGAGCAGTACACTAAATTAAAACAGACCAGACTTATCGATTCGCTCAGAACCAGCTAGATCAACAACCACTAATTTGCTTCTTCGAACAGTTGGGACTGAAAAGTCTCTTCCACAAAACAGATTATCAACACTGTCTGATACTAGTAACTCTTCTGAACTCTCCTTAACAAGCTTCTTCACCGTCACCTGTAGTAAACCGCCCAAAATTAAAAACATTTCATATACTAAAGTATTAAAATATCCATACAGTAAAAATAAAATCCCTCTCAAAATTAAGCTACCTAGTAAAAGCAACAATAGCACAAGTCTAATCTGTCCTCAAACTCTCTAGGAAACTGCATCCCTTAATACATATCATAAACTGATGTTTTGTTAGGAAACAATTGTCCAGCTAATATCTCCGGAAAGTTTTAGCGCATCCATTCTTATGAGTACAAAGACCTCTACATAGTACAAAACCACCACAACATTCTTACAACAAGAATAGCATGGCTCCGAGACGATTCGGCATTGAGCTTTGTATTTGCAACAGCTCTGTTCGCTTCTCCAACTTTCAGCAAATCTATAAAGCTTTTATAGTCTTTCAAATCAATAACAGTTGCCCCAGGGACACATACATCTCTCATCTTTGGATCCTCAACAATTGGAATATTTTCTTTCTCAGGAGCAAGGAGGTCTTGGATCATCTCCATATATAGCTGAAATGATATTGTGATTATTAGCAGATTCCAAAAATAGATCAGCATGCATGCAAACAATAGAAACTTTTCATTTTGAAATTAATCAGCACAGAAGCAATTTACCTGCAGGTATGAAACTGTAACAGAATCCTCTTTTGATGAAACTGCTGCTAGAATGTCCTCTACTGCTCTGACCATTATTCCTCGACTTGAATCATCTTCATCACCCAGCTGACCCAAAGTGTACGTCTTACCTGTTCCTGTTTGGCCATACGCCATTAAAGTCCCATTGTACCCCTCCAACACACTCTGAAAATTATCAAATAAGAACGCATGATGATTACAAGGAAGAAAACATGAAATGGGTCTGACAGCTTATGGACTCAGTGCAACAAAATAGAAACATGAGTAAACAATTGAGACCTTATGTATGGTAATTACTTCCCTTCTAATTAGAACTTGGTGAGATAAAGCTAGAAATGGATATTATTTTAATAGCTAGAAATATGTATTGCATCTGGCAGAAGAAAACTTCCGAGGGCATGGATGCTGCAAATCATTTTATGCCTTATGTGGACTAGATGCCATACCATCTCTAATTACACTACTAGTTCCCACAAGTAGGCAAACCCCATCTATGTTTACATCAGGGGTATAAGCTGACTTACATATTCAAAAATATTGATTCTGTCTACTCTTTTGCTTTACTGGATGAAGAGCACTTCTTCTTTTTCTTAGTCCTCGTTTAGGTAACAAGATGGAAGTTTGCTTTGGGGCTCATAACTCTCAAGGATTATTATATTACCATTCAGATGCTGTACTAAAAGCTGGATCCCTGCTACCTGGAATAGACATCCTCAAGATATGTATCACTACCCCATGAAAGGGCAAAGCAATTGTAAATTTGTATCTATGAGCTATCTTGTAGGCTACAATCTAATCTCAGCAGATAATAATGTCAATATTGAGAGAGCCTATGGTATCATGAAGATATGGATGCCAGGATGCCCATTGGCCATTCAACTTCTGTTATGAGTTCATGAACTAGTAACTACCCCGTTTTTTGTGCATGTGTATGTGTGCCTATTCATGAAATCACTTGATGAAAAGATATAAGAGGATATCAAAACAGAAACACAAGCACACATAACGTATCTTCTCTCTTTTCCCATAAGATGCCACCAGCATCTGCAATGCTTTCCTACGCAGAAGTTGTCCCATAACGTATCTTCTCTCTTTTCCCATAACATGGTGTATGCTTTAGGAGTTGTCATATTCAGTATTTATATTTGAGTTGTTATTCAAGAGTATAAGCCAGATTTATATGGTTTGCCCTCATCACACCTCTTGACTTGTAAGAATCTACAGATCTTATATTTCATCCCGTTTGGAGAAGCATACAAATGTGCATAATCTATAATCTCCTTGTTATATGATCAAAGAATTGAGTAGACATATCATTAACAGGTTAAGAGTGTTTGAAAATACCTCTACAACAGGTTTTGCCACAACTTCGTACACCCGCTTTTGTGATGCATGTTCTGTAAAAACTTGATCAAATTGGAAAGTATCAGACTCCCAATTATTCTTCCGAAGCTTCAATCGGTGCAACTGCCAAAGCCAAAAGCAATTTAAAAAACATTAATAACTCTACATGATGGATATCGTATCTACCTGACTTTGTTACTAAGCATAGTCAAGCTTCAATAGTAATTATATTCAAATTCTTATGAAATCAATAGCGATAGTAATAAGCTTTGCCTGAAAAACACACAATTAAATATAATCTTAACTTTCGAGACGTCCAACACGCAAACAAAAGAACTGATTTCCATTATTTTACTGGCAGGCACTGATATCAATAATGAAGATCGCACAAAGCAATCAAAATGAAAGTTAGATATGACCTCTGGTTCAAGCTCCACACAATCTGCAAAATCGAGATCTGTCTTCAACTCTTCTGCATTCCTAGGACGAAGCCTAACTGCTACCCGAACCCTTCCAGATACTGAGATCAAAGAAAACACACAGTGAGACACAATATTCAAATAATTTTTGTGTCAAACACTTGATTTAGAGTTGTCCCAACCAGTAACCAGATAACAAAATCAAACTAGAAAGAATATGAAATTAATAAACAGAACAGGAGAAAGGGGAGAAAAAATCACATTTTTCCAAGAAATTTCAATGGGAGAGTCTAAATATCTGCTGTTTGTTGGATGGGATTCATGAAATATGAGGCCCAACAAGGCTATTTCAAATGGTTTCGCATGTTAAAGTTCTTCATCTGACCTCGTGGAACTGAAGAATGCAATATTCAAATAAGACTATGTATAGAGTGACTGAGAGTTTCAAATATTTCAACTATCAAATTGCAGAGATAACAATTGTGCAAGTCAAATGTATGTCCTCTGAGGAGCAAATATACTTGTATACCTCCTGTTAGTTCTCACAGCATCTAAATAGCCCCCAAAATGTTGAATTTCAAAGCATTCTTAAATTTTAGAGAAATCATAGAGACCATAATTATGTGTACGAGGCATTGTCATCATAAGATGCATAGGTAAATGATCTACAAGCTGATGAGCCTGTCGCACTTCATAACCTTAAAATGGAAAACATGCATTAGCCTTAGAACAAGCACAATATGGATCACAAGATGTTGAAAATAATACGTTTGAGGTTCAAATAATATTTCCAAGACACAACCACCTACCTACCTGAGCAACTCAATCAATCCTAGATCTAATTGTTGGGCATACTCACCTTTATAACTTGCAATATCAAGAAGATATCTCAGCTACGAAACTGGAGCCAAAAATGCAACAATAATTCTGCCTGTTTAGGCACATGATTTAATTAATATATAGTTGTTGCATCAACTTGAGGGCTCTATTCTTTATCCAGTGTCATTCTTAAAGATAATTTACAATAAACCACACAAATTTTGTGCATAGAATCAACCAGTTAGAACTTGGAAGTGTTTCTAAGATGTTCAACCAACCCCCAGCTGAGCACTATGCAATGTACTTAAAAAAGAGAGGCATGATCATGTCATCGAATACAAGGGGGCGCTGGTAACCACTATTAAAGAACGGTAAATACAGAACGGGTAGCCATTTCAGGCATTGTAAACTGAAAAGCATTTTTGTGAATATCACACCAGACATTTTCTGGCATTAGAACCATGACATATACGATGTGAGAATCATATTTCTGCGCTTCCGCAATTCAGAGATGTTTTTACGCAAGTATTGCATGATCATCATGCAGGATTAAGCCACAGTGGACAAGAAACCACAAAGACTAACCACTGAATTTTGTAGTGAGACGAAGAAGGGAGTAGTTAGATAGCTAAAAAAATCAGGACATACTTCCTTCTTCAATGATTGACTGAAAGACCAAATCAGACCATCCATTCTTCCTCAGAAATCAATTGAAGCCAAATGCACAATGATAGCTTTTGTTACAAAATTGTGAGCACTGGAGGATTCGAGTCACAGAATTATAAACGATAACATCTTATTATCTAGACCAAAACACCACATCTTGAAGTACTCTAAAGACAGATTTGGAGAATATGTAGAATTAAGTAAACGGCGAGTGAAAACATCTTGCCTAGCTTTCTTCCTCAATGATAGATTTAAAAACATAGGTAGAACGAATTTTATAATAATCTTCAAATATTTAAGTGCAGAATTACAAATAAAAACATCATATTATCCTGATCAAAGACACTACATTTGCAGCATCTCCTGAAACTAGAATTTGACAGCGATTTTTAATTGGTATATAGTAAGAGAATCATAATGACCAATTGGAGATACAGAAAAAAAAACTAAAATAATACAGAGGCAGAAGAATATTTCTGGTGCAAACATCATAAATCCATCCTGAAGGATTTGAGTTCGGAATGGTTAATGAAAACATGTGACCGTGCAGTAAAGAGAGAAAGAGAAATGATGGAATGCTCTTCTCACCTGTGCCGTCCTCTGATTTGGTGACAGAACGTTTGGCAGGAGTACGGTTGTATGACGAAGAAGATGGGGGGTTGGAGATACATTTGTGTAGGATGGAAGCGCGAGAAGTAGCCATGGAATGCTTTGTTGTTATCGTTCTGCTTAATGGTCAGGTCAATATCAACATCAACATGAGTATATCATCCATTTTGGAAACATTCGTTTCCATTGAAATTGAAGCTTTTTAATTAACCTTCTAGGGCCAAAAACGTCAGTGTCTAGCACAGACGATTGATTCTAATTGTTCGGAGGATGTATGCTTTCCTCCGTAGAAAACTGAATGAACGAAACTTGGCTGGATAGTAAGGTTCAAAATCTTGGCACAGAAAGGCTGTTTCTCTTCAATCGACACATTGTCGCCATAAAAGCGTGGAATTGCATGGTCCTTCCGGTTCACAAGCGACGTCAGAAGCTATGGGAAATCGAAGCTTTATTCTTAGGTAAAGGAAAAACCAAACACGGGCAAAGCAAGCCGTTCTTCTTTTCAAGAGATGATGCGAGTACTTCCATGGGAGGATTCACTTGACGTGGTCATCAGATCAAACACTTGAGAGAGAGAGAGAGAGAGAGAGAGAGAGAGAGAGAGAGAGAGAGAGAGAGCATGGCATGGCATGGCGTGCTTGAAGGAGAAGGAAGGAGAAGGAAGAAGCATCCTCGTTAAAGCAAAGAAGGAACAGGAGACAGAAATTAGCAGACGGGGGGAGAGAGAGAGAGAGAGAGAGAGAGAATGGGAAAGCTCGAGGGAGTGAAAGAGTGCGATGGAGAGTTTGCATCTGTCTCTGTCTCTTGTCAGTCTCTGTCTCTGTCTCTGTCTGTGTGTGTGTTTTAGAGAGAGAGAGAGAGAGAGAGAGAGAGAGAGAGAGAGAGACTGTTGATGTGTGCAGAAGGAAAGCAGAGATGATGGCGATGGCGATGGCGATGGCGATGGCGGGGGACAAAAAAAGCAGATCGCATGAACTTTTTCTAATTTTATTTATTTATTTATTTATTTATTTATTTATGTATGTATGTACATACATATATGTATGGAAAGGGAAGGATTTGGGAGGGAACTTTCTGCCTTTCTTTCTTCTGTGTTTTTTTTGTGTGTGTGTGTTGGGGTTGGGTTATATTTTTGTTTTTTGAATCAAAAGGCAGGCAATGAATGTGTGTTTGTGTAGTGGGGGAATTGGCCGAGGAATCACCATGATCGCGTCATCGATTCGATCTCGAGCTGTCCGGCCCGATCTCTCATTCCAGGATTTTACACCCCCGATCACTAGCTCCAGCATTTGCACCCCGATCATTGTTCGTTCCAGCACCCCCCCCCCCCCTTCTCGCCTTTCCACCTACCCGCCTTCTCCCTTCTGGAGGCTTTCGAGAATACAAGGGTTGAAGTGGTTTCATGTATAGTGCTCTTTCACTATAGGTTCACTCTAGGTAGGTTTACAGGAATGTCCTTTTATGCCAAGTTGCTTGGGCCACACCACATCCCGTATACTATATATAGCTCACATGGAATATCTATTTGGGCCAAAGTCGAGAGCTCTTCGACCCACATCCAACTTTGATGAACGTCCTCAGACTCGCCCTCTAATCATTCATCGCATACTTGCACATGTGTTGTGATTCCTATACTAATGCATTGGATTTTGTCTCCATCCTTACAGCTTTCCCATCGCCACCTCCTAGGCAAGAGAATGGATTGTTTCGAAGATACCTCTTCCTTTCAAACAACAAAAATGACATAACAAATTATCGAAGCTTAATAAAGTTGAAATGGTCTTGGAGATTATTCTCAACCATGCAAAGAGTTTCAGTAATGTTGCAATTGAGTCATGTTCTTCCACCATAAATGTCTCATCCACATAACAATTTATGTACTCAACATCTAAACCATGACATCAAAACATTGCAAGGGATGAAAGTGATTGGATGATACTTATCATCAGTTCTCGTTGTTTCTGATGTTAGCATTGTTGAGTTGTGTGTCTTGCAACTTCTCATGCTTTCTCTTCTTACATCATCATCATCACTCGAATGCTCATGATTGGATGTCCGCATTATAACACCCTTGACATGGTCTTGATTGTTAATGACAAGAGAATAAAAAATATAGCTATCAAACAATTCAATCTAGAAAGTATGTCGGAATTTATTGTTAGGAACTTTAGTGACACCAAAATACCTCTTTAAGCAAAGTGGAGGGAATATATAAAATGTGATACAAATATGAAGATAAGATTGTGTGTGTGTGTGTGTATGCGCGGGATTATACTTAGTGTGTGCATGAAAGTTTGTGTGCACACGTGGATTGTTTGTTTGCCTTCTTCTTTGACATTGTTTCCGGAATTACAACACTTTTAGGTAGATTAGTGGGTCACATGTTATATAGCTTCATGTATGATTGTGACATATGTATGTTGTTACAGACCATTATAATTGCCAAACAAAAGCTATGACTAGGGTGTGTAGATAGTCAGCCTCCAATTAGGTGCACTTTCAATACAGTGTACATTTAGCGGTGAGAGTGTTTTTAATTTATAGACTATCAGGAGTGTGTCGACTCTCGAGTAATAACTAATCATTCGATAAATACATTTTCTATATATTAGAATATTGAAACAATCTAATGTTTTAAAATACTTTATAAATGATACTGCACCAAAAGTGTTATTTATTATTTGATTGATAACATGAAATTCCATGAATCATAATCTCATGTTTAGTTGCATTTAAATGGATGGAAGATGTGTTTCAAATGTTTTGTTCGATAGAGAAATAAATGCCTTAATTATAGCTATGCACTAAAGATCAAAAGTCCCGACTCTCTAGTCTAGATAATTTTGATCCCAACCCTACTTGTTGGAAGGATATTTAGTGAGGGAATATTGTCTAAATTCTCCAAGCATTATAAACAATTAAATGCATCAGTGGTGGACTGCTTGCTTGAATGATTATCAATGAGCATTTGATAAACGATTGACCACTCATTTCATTGATCAAATGACTCGCAGGTATTTCTTATTCCAATAAGTAGCATGTATAGCCAGATTGTATTACAATGATGGAACTTATTGATTAATTGACATGTTAATGAGACAAATACAAAACTAATCGATGTCATCAATGTTTAACTGAGTAAGGTGATTCCTTGTAGAGCATAAATTGACCTCAAATAATAATAATAAAACATCTTAATCTTTTGGATCAATTACTATCAATGACGTGCACATTTTCTGTAGGTGTAGCTACACGTGAATTATACTTTATAGCTTATATTTGTTGAAATGATCCACATAATGAAGGAAACAAAACCTTTCTTTTACGTTGTTTTACACTTGCAATGTATTGGGATGCTCTTACCTTTCTTTTACGTTGTTCAGCACTTACAAATCTTGGGATGCTCATGTGCAAGCGGCATTTCACACTTTTGTGAGTGGGTGCAAGAGGGGGTAATCATGTGGCAACATTGCTTCACTAACCCTTTTAACCGAGTTGTAGTGGAGACTTCGTAAAGGAACACACAATAATTCAGCCATGAGTGCATCATCTTTTTTTTAAAAGGCACAACTTTTTGAAAGAAGACACGTGGTTTGGATATCGGCCAAGTGAACGTCATGGACATTGTTTTGAGTGCATTAAGATGTCCATTTGTACATATTAGTGTTTGTTCCACTAGGTGCATTGATGAGATGGATGAGGTACTAAAGTCAAAGGTCTTGTGGTTGTCTCGTCCAAATCAAAAGTTAAATGTTGGCATCATCAATAGGTTTTGTGTGCATTTTACGTTGTACTCGGGTAAATTTTACATGTGCAGCTGTCACCCTTTCCTAGGGAACATGGAATGGGACATCAGTTCCCTTATAGTTAACAAATAAAATATGCAATCAACCAACAACTTAAAATTCTCGAGTCTTCATTGAGAGAAAATATTTGCTTAATTGAGCACCATGTACGATTTTTGAGCACGATCCGATGCTAACTGCTCTAGATAATGAATGTTATTCAAGTGAAATACAAATAGTTACTTCTATCTTCTTCTTTTCTAGTTGACGAAATATTGAGTTGATTACTGAAAAGGTGTTCCAAAAACTACACCAAGAACTTGCTTTAATTCCATTCATTCATAAGAGAAACCATATTTTTGCATAAAAAAAGGAAACTATATTTTAGTATAAAATTTCGGACAACTCAAAGTTTACTTGTGCAGGTAATGATTCTATTGCATGAATATATGACCTTACAATAAACTTACATTATGCATAAAAGTAATTGATGTTCTTGATTGTTGTCACTACGCTACCTTCATGACCACCCTCGTTATCCTCATAGGTACATCTAGTACTGACATGTTCAACACCAAACCTTGTGTCCTTATTGCGAATTCATTTTTAATTTAGGGGAAAACTACGACTCATACCCTTGAGGTTTCCTTTAACCCTCCAAAAGCCCTCAAGCTTTTGTTGTTTGCCTCAAACAACGCTCTTGGTGAATGCAAATAAAACCAACTATGTTTGTTATTTGAACAATCAACCCATCCACATTTGTGCCTTTTGGGAGTTGGTCAAGCATGTTTGGTGGAATAATAGAAATCTATGGGCATTTGTAGAAATAATGAGAAACACAAGGGCATTTCAAAGGTTTTCCAATATGTTATCAAAGATAGGGCATACTAATTATTGCTAATCCTTAATTGATCCGAGTTAATTAATACACATGTGTAGGATGTTATGGGTCTCATTTTGGAGAGATTTTCTGTGGAGGTTGCATGTCACGATCATTAATTTATATGTTCTTTATAAGCTAGACATAGAATATGAAATTGCGATAGATTTATCGATAGTCTTTAATTTATCCAATGTAACTAATAAGCACGTGTATGATATTATTGCTCTCATTGTGGCGAGAGTTTTGGTGGATGTCATGATATATAAATTCTTTGTAAGTTAGACATCAAATATGAAATTGAGACCAACTTCCTAAGTAGTTGGGCATTTTGTGGTTCAATTTCATTTTCCTGATAGTCGGAACATATGATGTAGGTGCATCATTCACATGACATGACCACTACACACATGCACATCAATTTGTTGATAGATCAAAATGAGTAGTTCATGTTACCAACTCTCCATTGATTTCAGGTGTTCGATCCATATTCATGTATTCAATCACACCAATTTTTTATTCGAGAAACTCACACCCAACAACAAAATGCTAGAAACATGTCATAACTTTGAAGGTAATATGTTTTTAAAAATGTTACAATATATTCATGCTCTACATGGAAGAATTCAAACTATGTACAGATTGAATTATGTGACCCTACATCAAAGCAATAAGAATGCGGTTAATAACATACTAATCCATCTCTCTATATACACACACATCAAAATTCTACCTGATTGAGAAGACCCTTGTGATTAGGAGGACACTATTTCACGAAGCATTTTATCATGCACATCAACATAATGTTATTGTTGTTTTGAAACCCTACAAAAATTACATTCACACCAAGAACCACACATGAAAAAATGTGTACATACAATAAACATCATCAATACATTTGAAAATGGATGCATATCATAGTTATTTTGAACAAGACTACTCATCAAGTGCATATGTAAATCATATTGTATTAAGTTTCTCATTTGGCATTCTAAAATCTATAAGAATTACATGCACAATAAGAAGTACATAGGAAAAGGCATGTACATCAAATACTTTTTGAATATTGTGTTCATCGATTGCAAGTAAGGGCTATTTTGAATCAAATTATGGATCTAATACATAGATAAACATTTGCACATTGTACTGATATGGAACTAGATTGCTCATCAAGGCAAAATCGTGGAAAAGAAGGAAATGTGGGAATTTGGCCGACCTAATTATGGGGTTCTCCTCTTCTCGAAAGGAACAAATTAAATTATTTACATAATTTCAACCTTACCTTGACTAGTAAATATTGCTCATCAAAGCGTTGAATTCCCAAGAATCGGAGAAGTCTTAGCCCATTTTGTGTATAGACTACTCATAAAGAATACAAAATAGGGAGTCATAACCATCCAATAAACTTTTGTGGATGGTTGAACATAGAGACATGATACATCATTGGATGTTAGTACAGGTTAGTGAGTAACCATATGTTCAACCTTGTTTAACCCATGTACCTATGCTTGCAAGTCATAAATGTTTTGTTGGTGACTTCTCAACCTTGAAACTTAGGTCATGTACAAACCAAATGCACTTTTATGCACACCATAATGTGTGGCTACGTCTTCAGAATAATTTGAGCACAAGTGAACATCGCTACAAATGTTATTAGATTGTGCCTTAACAAGATGATCTAAAAGATGGATCCTTGCCACCAACCATAGTATTTCTTGTGTATTTTGAGGTGATACGAGTCCTATAATATGTGAAACAATATCCTAAAATCTTCGATGATGATGAGGTATTTTTATACATTTTGAGGAACGTGATTTCATCCTATTTCTTGTCTTGTTTTAAAAATGTCAACCATCCACCTTGTGTTTGCGGCTTTCTTACGGGGGATCTTTAGATTCCCAAACTTGTTTGCCATTATTTTGAGGGAGTTTACAAGGAGCATATGCTTTCAATTCAAGGACACATTCAACTACATTTTTCATGCTCTTGATAATGCCAATATACAAATTCATGCTCATAAGCAATAGTAATTGATTTCTCTTTTGGTTCTTCATCTTGAGGAGGTAACAACTTGTAAAGAAATGGAGAGTGTAGGTGATCTTGTGCAACGGAAGGAATTGTGTGTGTGTGTGTGTGTGTGTGTGTAAGACAAACAGAAAGAGAGAAAAAGCTCAGAGAGACAGAGAACAAGAAGCTATACTAGCAAAAGATAGAAATACATCACGAACAATAACTTAGTTACAAAAGGGTTGGTTTAAGTACCAACTAACTTAGGGTAACTGCCTTTTCTACTATTTACAAAATTAGCTTGAACCTAGAGTGTTCATTGCTAGTGTGAAAGCCATTGCATTGGGGAAGTTGGGTTTGATTCTCAACATGCCCCTTCAAACTGAACTTCCAATCGCCAAAGAGTCATCTTGCTATTTGGTTCATTTCGGCTTTCTGGATTCCTCGACTCTATGTTTGGATGGTCGGTCAGATCGGCTTCGACTGATCGACTGGTATATGTTCTCCTTTGTTTGGCTACTTCGTGCTCCCTGTTTGATTAGACTGTCAGCTTCGTGCTTCGACTCCCCTTTGTTGGTTGTGCTACTACTTCGACTACTCCTTTGGTCGGCTCCGATCGACTGATCAGCTGCATCGTTGTACTCGTTGGTTGTTGTACTCCCCCTCAAGCTCGGCAATGCGGCTATCGTTAGGCCAAGGTCTGACATGAATTGCCCGAGCTTGTCGATTCCTAAGGCTTTTGTTAAGATGTCGGCTACCTGAAGGTTCATGTTGATATGTTGCATGTTGACATCTCCAGCATGAACGCACTCTCGGATGAAGTGGTACCGATCTAATCATGATGAATCGTGGTGCTAAACCATTGAGGCATATCTAGACCATTTCGTCATTGTTGATCCAAGGGCATCACACAACTCCTTGATCTTCAAGGTGTAGCTGGTGAGGGAGTTGAAGATCTTCTTGAGATTGCCTCAGGCTTCTTTCGACGTTTTTGCCTCTCGAATGTAGCCAAACATGTGATCATGAACACATGATGCTAGGCACTACAACACGTGACTCGTGTCTTGCTCCCAAGTTGTGTAGTCAACATGTGTTGGGTTGGATTGATTTACTTGAGCCCCTTCGACGTAACTCCAATAGCCTTGAGCGACAAAGGTATTGGTGCATATTGTATTCCCAAAAGGCAAAGTTTGATCTGTTGAGTTTCGAAATGGGAAGAGTGCTTCCCATCTGAGTGCTCATTTTTCTCCTCTGTTGTTAAGCCGATCATGTTTGATCATCAGCGAACAATACAACACAATTGAGCGAATCACACTACCACACGCTCTAATACCATATAAAGAAATGGAGAGTAGGTGATCTTGTGCAACGGAAGGAATTGTGTGTGTGTGTGTGTGAGATATAAACAGAAAGAGAGAAAAAGCTTAGAGAGACAGAGAACAAAAAACTATATTAGCAAAAGATAGAAATACATCCAACAGTAACTTAGTTACAAAAGGGTTGGTTTAAGTACGAACTAACTTAGGGCAACTGCCCTTTTTACTATTTACAAAACTAGTTTGAACCTAGAGTGTCTGTTGCTAGTGTGAAAGGCATTGCATTGGGGATGGTGGGTTTGATTCTCAACACAACTCAACCCTTATGTATGCCCAACAATTTGTCAACCTAGATGTAAACATGGTAAAACCCTAGTGCCCACACTTTGACCCCGTACAAGAGGCCACACAAGACTAAGGCACCAAAGATACATTTCCTGACCTCTCCTAATTGAATGATGTTTCCTTGATAGTTGTCGCAATCTCCACACAAACTAACACTAAGAGAGGGACAATGATGTCTAGAGGAACAAATACTAGTAAGTGAACAAGGAGAATCACACAAAGAGGGAGCAAAGCAGAAATTGTCAACATCAAAAAATTGTTTCCTAAAATAGAGCATGAAGAAACATCCTAGAGGCTTGACAAGGACCACTTTAGAATTACTATAGAACCTAACACAAGGCTAGAGGAGCAAGCAACTCTAAAACCATGATGAGTGTTGAGACACAAGCAAAATTATAGAATTAGTGTGGAATCCTTAGCACAATCAACTTTGGGAAGGCCATGTGGAGAGGACAAACCAAAACCCCCTCATGTGATAGGAGGTGAGGCAACTAGAGCCTACCCAATTTGTACCATCCCCAACAAAAGTCGCAAAATGATTAGAGAATCTACATGGCCCAACATAAGGTAAGTAATCAAATTTGCCTTCACATGTAAGAGTGCTAGTAAGGTGTTTATAAAATTTGCATTTTATCATTGAAATCTTCCAAGCTTCCCCTAAACTTGGGTATCACATAATGCTCTCCAATAGGACACTACTTGGTTGAACAATTTCGTAGTCTCTCTTAGTTAGCAATTGACGTCTTTTGCTTCGACATATTATGATCCTTGAGGAGGGAAGTAACAAATTTCAATGTAGACTACCACCTTTGAGAGCTTGAGTTTTAATCCAAATGTATATAGCCTTCACATCCCATTCGATTACCAATACGTGTAGATGTAATGCTTGTTGAAAGAGAAGTGTGAATTCATCCAACTCTCATCATATACTTTCTTTGCTGATTTGCATGTGTGTAGACTCACATTGAAAGTTCTTCACTCAAGGTAGACCTTGGCTTTGGTGAGGCTCAAGCTTTATTGTTGTCTTCTCTTGCACACTAGGATTTGGTGAATGGGGTTTGCCATCCTAGATTGGGGGTGACATTTGGTGAATTAGGAACAATTGTGGCTCACAAATTGATTCATCTCGCATGTTTTTCAATTGTAGACTGCACAAGGTCAATTTCTTATTGTTGTATCTATATAGAATCCTTTGCCTAGATTTTCATTTTGCTTCCTTGACAATTTGGGTTGACTTTTGTCTATCATCTAACATATCTGCTTTTATCTCCTCTTAAGCAAATTTTGCTCACCCCCTTTTTAAACTTGACTTTGATGTTCTCAAATGTAGGGTAAACCTAACCCTCTTTGTCATTAGCAACTTCCTTTCGCTACCTCATATTCAACCAGAAGGTGTTTGTTGCTATGGTTTCATTAAACTTCCATTCATCTTCTTGAGGTTTGTCATGGGTTTGATAGCATGTGTTGAGGCCAGATGGGTGGTCATTGGAAGGGAGAGATATGGTTACCTATGTATGGATTAGAGAAAGAAGAGAAAAGGAACCAACCCAAAAGGGGCAACAAACCCTAAATTGACTAAAATGCAAGGAAAAATATACATTCAAAAAACAAAACATGAACGAAAGCCTAAAAACACAACAGAAATCCTAAAACATATCCAGAGGCAACCCTAAATATGGAATCCTAAAACACAGCAAGAAGCTTCAAAATGCAACACCCCTAAAACCAAGCAAAAAACCCTAATATGCAACGAAAACTTGTGTGTCTGTGTGTGATGTTCTGAAGCATGGAAACATTAATATGCACATTTTTCAGTATACATAATCAGGATCAATGAATCAAAATTAATTGATAATCATTTAAGATTAATTGATGCCAGTCTTACCACAAAGTGGAGATAATGAAGTTTGGACACTGAAACTCTTTGCCTAGTAGAAAGTACTAAATCCTATACTGTTAAACTTTTTACTATGTTAAAAATGTGGCTATCTTTAATAGATAAGTAAACCCCTTCCATAACTGTGATCCTGGAAATGTTCAAAATACAATAAATACATCCAATAAATATTATGAATTTGTGGATTGAATCCTGTCCTATGGAATGCCAGTTTTTTTGTTTTTCCCTTCCAAAGGTTCAGAATCAATACAAAGGAGGCATTTTCCGCATTTTATTCTTTGAAGTATCTTTACACTGGGTAATTTACAGAACTAATTCATGTCAAGGTAATGAATTCAATCCCGAACCAAACCCTTTGAGCCATGTTTCATGTATGTTGGTCCATAACAAACGGTTTGAACCTTTCTGGAAAAGAGAAGGATAAGTTGTTTCAGTTTCATACAGAAAGGTAACCCCATGAATTAGTTGCAACAAATATATAATTAAGAATATTTTCTTCACCTCTGATTCTACCGATGCAGTAGTCATGCAGCAGGTGAGTTGCTTCGCTGCATAAACAAATGAACTTTGTCATCAAAATTGATTCAATGATAACATCTTTAAAGCCATACATGCATGCATTCATATGCAATTTAACCACATTAACGGCATATCCAGATATGCATATGCATCTTACAATCCTCCATACTTGCATATGCATCTTAACATTGTTAGGCACATCCATGTGCATTATTAGGCCCATCCATACATGCATATTCAATCAGCTTAAGGCAGCATGCATACATCCATTTAACAACCCTTTAGGGTTACTTACAATATATTCATACCATAATTAGCTTCGTCCATATATTTAAAAACCAAACGATCCATATAGTTAATTTCCTTGAAGCCATCCATACATTGAATTTAACGACCTTCAAGGAATCTATACATGCATGCATATGCATTCAATGTCATTAATTAAGGTCATCCATCCATTTAATTAAGCTATGCACATGCAACATGCAAAGTAACAGTTACTTTTCGTTACATATTGCTGACAATATACGGAACTCACTTGTTCGTTTCCAGACATCGAATCTGACGAGCCAATTGGCACCACCTATGTTGCGTATTCGAAGACGATCGATCCACGTTTGATATTGACTTTCCTTGTATATGCCATACTTTAAGTTCAGTTCATCAAGTAGATGGTGAGCATTCACTTCCTCTCCCCAAGGAACTATGATAGAACAAGCCGAAGACTGCATCAATTGAAAATTTAAAGCAGTTAGCAAAAATGCTTTGAAGGAATGTAGGTGTCAATAGCATAAATATAAAATATATCAGGCCCCCAAACAATGATAGTGTTAAAATTTTCTTTACCGTAACAGCTTTCAAGGATTTGAGGACATTCTCAGACTGTTCGACCTCACCTCGCTCCCATCTCTCCCTCAGTAGATAGAATTCCACCACCAAGTTTGCCACCATCACATAATCATTTTCATGGTTTTTACCTTCGAGAAGCGTTTGTGTGTCTCGAGGAGATATATTTGGTTGTAAGCCAAAATGCTGCATGGCCTGAATGATACCAGAAGCACATCTTTCACTTGCGTGGAAAATGCGAGGGTTATCTCGGGCGTTCTCTGCATACCAATGCAACAGTTCTTCCTGTGCATTTCCAACCTGCACATTGATAAGAGACAAAAAATCTCCTTATAGATCAAAGTGTATTTGGGGATGTACAAAATGTCTAGAAAGGAGTATCAACATAGAAGTATTATAGTGAAAACGAGTGAAAACTTCATATGGAAAGTACGTATATTGACAAACAAATACATATCAGATATATTCTATATTGGGTATGTGTGATAAATTCTAAGTACCAAAAAGCTGAAACTAAGAACATTTTAGTTATAACATTAAGAAAGTTACAATCACTACCGGGTTGAATTTAAGAGCACTTCCTGAGTATCGCTGTGCAAAAAGCTATTAGAAACATACAGTGACAAAAATTCAAGCATTCTATAAACCTGGTTCAATGTTTTGAGGGAAGTTGCTTTTCCTCGAGAAAACTTGCATTTCTTAAAAATTGCATCAAATGCTCACCATGACACCGTATACATCTGGCACATTGAAAAGCTCCGCATCATTTCCAGAATCACCACAAACAAGTGTATTTAATGGGAGCCTTCCTTCTGTTTCCAATTTGCGTATTAGGTATGCTAGTGCTTGACCTTTCCCTGCACCTTCAGGAAGGATATCCAAATCAATTCCTCCACTGTATATGAGCTTCACCTTCAGCTATTGTCAGAAAGCACAAAAGACTAAGAAACAGAGAAATAAGACTAAGACTATGTAAAATATCCTTTTGTCACAACCAAAAATATTCAGATCTTTGGAAAATGGATCCTTACCCCATGCTCTCGGAATTTCTCATTAAGGGCGCCAATGACTTCCTGTGCTTGCTGCTTGTCTACATAAAAACTTACTTTGTGTGGCCTCTGTTCTGTATCAACCTAGACCCATATAACACAAACCTTAGAGCCTACCCTTGGGAAGAAAGTGTATTTTTAGCTCAATATTAAGAGGTTATAATCCTTGTCAAGTCGTAATTTTAAATTGATTAAAGAAGACATAAATAAGAAAGCACCTAGTCAAAGCCTAAATATTAAATGAACAACAGGATTTCTCTAGACTCAAGGACTATGATTCAAATCTTTGTTCAAATTGGAATAATCAACAAGAAATACTCCATCTGGCAACCAATGCCTAAACATCATTCTAAATCCAATGCATTTCCAGTGAGACTCATTGATCCAAATTGTAACAAGTGATTAGGATCACTCCAGCAATAACAATTAATATTGCACAGCTAAAGTACAAGGGAGAAAATTTTGATTCATGATATTGCCTCTAGGTTCTCTGCTCTATAAGTGGAAGCTCATCTTGTGCATTCTGCTTCCAAAACTCAAAAGCATCATCACTTCCCTAAGCTTTTATAAAATTAAAACACAACATAATTCTTTTGAAGAGTGGTATTTCAGAAGTGTGAAATGAAAATGCGCAGTACCTGATAACGAAGTTGTGGAAATTTAGAGGTCTCCTCCACAACGACATTTCTATCCCACCCGTGGTTCAATTCCTCCTTCCAACCTTCATCAGGTACCATGGAATCACCATACATAATCTCGGTTCCAACCGACATTATAGTAATGTTTGGTGTAAGTAGAGGTTTATGGCTTCTAAGTTCTTTGTAAAGGGTAGGAGACCTTCCAGTGGAGAACACCAACAAAGAATCATGGTAATAATTTGCAGCCCAGAGTGCATTAAATCGGAGGAGAGATGAATTATTGGAGTCATGGTGGTCTACCTATACAAGGACAAGAAAAAAAGGCAAAACCTCAGTAGCAAGAAAAAGGACTGCATTTCTGAACACATCAAGAGATGATGATTTAACCAATCACCTTAAGACTGAACATGTATCTAATCACATAGACAAGCAATAATCAATCGCATAAACACACATATACCAGAAGGGATTGGTATATACATGCTCAACTTATAAACAAAGAAGCAAGAGAACTCATTACTGCACACATTCATAAGCATCATCACATCCACATAACATCCGAAGAAAAGAGAGCCCGTTTATGCACACATGTATATCCATAAGCTATCACACATACATCATATATACAAATCACATCGATAGTATGCAGTCTCATACACACATACATGCATAAGAGACTGAGCAAATCTCTTATGGACACACAAAAACACATGTATAGAGATACATACATGCATGCATACACACACAAACACATGTATAGAGATACATGCATGCATACACACACAAATATACATCAGAAACAACGAGAATCTTTTTATGTAATGAGAGACTTGACTCACCATGGTATGATCCAAGTCTGAGACAATCATGAAGCGAGGAGATGAGCTTGGAGCCATTTGTTAAGGTGCAGGTGCGCTGTACTCCTTACTCTGTTTTCTTTTTTAAACCATAAAAGAAAAAAAGCAAAGCAATAAGAGATCAACAAATTTCCCTTTTGTTTTACACAGTATCCTATTTGCTCTGTCTTTGTTTTTTTGTAATGTTAAAGAAAGAGTGTGTTTTGATGATGTTTATAGAAAGGAGAGGAAAGATGAACGAAATGAAGAAGAAAAGAGCACCTCAGTATGATGATGTACTTAATTCTTTCCATTCTCCCAAGGATATATTTTCTATGGCCATGGGCCATGGGCCATGTCCCATCCTTTGTCACCTCTCTCACACCACACGTGTCTTCCTTCCAATGATGATGATCGATCCATTTCCTCGCCCACCAATCTATAATTAATTTATTCACATGTACTTCACCCAAATTTCCTCGCCTTCTTTTTGTGTTCCTTTTCCCGGCTCGCTCTGTGTTCTTTAGCAGCGTGCGCTTCGTGTCGATGACTTGCCCCTTCTTTTCGACCACCGCTTTTTGGTACGTGGCTTCAACTCTTCTCTTTTTCTTTTTGTGAAAGTAGAGAGCATATTCGGAGTACATGCACACCCTTTCCATTTTATCAACACCTTCATTAGGCAACGCTATCCTTACAATGTGGTACGTCAAACTACGAAGCTGCTCTTTATGGGGAGCAAATCATTAACCTCAATGATCTCAAATCCGAATAATAATGTAGTAAAATTTTAGAGCCAAACTTTGGGCGTGCAATGATTTCAAACTAAAGACGTGAAGAAATTCTTTACGGAACATTGCAAAGCCGTCCTTTTAGTGTTCATGATCTCAACCCCAATTTATGCAAAGCTTCCATAATGACATGACCATCAAGCTTGATGATTTTGTGACACCAATGTTTTAGTGTTCAGCATCTATAACCAAAAAATACAAAGAACTTTCATAGTGATCGAACATCACCATTCTTGTAACGCCTAAAATGATGTACGAATGGAAGCGATACCATATTGCGCTTTACCATGCAAATTCCTTATTTAATCATGTTATTTTTGTTGGTTATGGTTATTGGGTCTATTGCTCTAAGTAGAACCTTTATGTTTGGATGTACTTTTGCAATGTGTGTCTATCATTAAAAGCGCATTCTAGGTACCTTATCTTGTCACACTAGGTTTGCCAATGTTTACATTTGATTGTGAAATGAATATAGCAATAATCATTATTCTTAGGAAATTAGTTGAGAGTTTCTTTATCATGCACAATCTTCAAAGGTTTCTTCTCTAGCAATTTTACTAGGTGTGTAAAGAGGAAACTTTTAGGTATAGTAATGACTACACTTTTGTATAAAATTAAAAATTTCAACTATAACTCTTCTTGAAAAAAAACTATTTCCAAATGACAACTTGTCAAACATTGAGCTTAAATTACCCTCACAATTGGTTTGGAGACATTCATAATCATGACTTCAATATTAGCTTCATAGGAGTTCAGAGTTTATATGAGAGCTTGTGGCAGTCATAATCGTATTCTTACCATCTATTAGACATAAATGTTACAGCATTAAAAAGCTTAACCTACTCTTACTAAGAGATTTTGTGCTCAACTATATAAATATAAACAGACAAGAACTATATAAATATAAACAGTAACGTAAGATGAAATAGTAACCTGAGATGAAAAAGAATAATTGCTACGCAATCAATCATGATGCTAACACACTCTCATCCCACAAAAAACACTAATAGTGGAATGCCCATATCCTATTTATCAACTAAAAAGTTATCTACAATATAAAAGGATAAATAGCCATATAATCGTGATGCTAATACACTCCTATCCCACAAAGATTAAACTAATTTTCAAGAAGACAACATAGTGAAAAAAGGAGAGAGATAGTTAATGAAGCTTCAAGAACCAATGCTTCATATTATTTGACTCATGGCCCTTGTACTTGGGTCTTAATCTAGAAAAACAAAATTGATTAGCTCTCTTTACGTCATCAACTCATAATTGTCAATCTCTGCACTAAAAATTGTGAAACGAAAGCACATCATATATATTGCTTTCCATATCAATGATGAATATTTTTAACGTCATATACATACAGACTTTTCAATGTGGTTTTCGGAATCTAGATTAGGGGGAGGATGACCTCAATTGGAGAAAATTTTGCATGCGTTCTACCATAACCGGTGGCCAACGCCGTATTCTCCGAAGCCAATCTGAATCTGTGTATAGAGCGCAGCTGTCAAATAGCTGACCTGAATTTATATTCTCACATGTGAAGCGCCACTCATCTTCTGCAGCTTGTTCCTGACCCTGATCCCAAAAATAACTTCGATTAGAGTTCTTTTTACATGTATATGTACATGGACACTTGCATACATAGAAAAACAAGCATATGTATATATCTCTATCTCTATCTATATTGTAACTTCATTTCATAACTTGGAACGCACAGAAAAAAAAGCATATAAAGATTCACAACCCTTCAATCAGGGGTTCTAAAACATAATAACCTAGACAGTACCATCCACAAAACCTACTTTGTATCTTGCTGATGAGCAAACTCAATGTGCAGCTTCCTATTTGAGTTTCAGTTTTTACTTCTATGTAGACTTATGAAACGAAGTATGTTACATGTATATATATTTTTATATAGTTAAACTCGACAACCAAACAGCTCCTTTCACCTTCAATTCTATAATGTTTGTCAGGGGCTACTTAATTCAAGTCACAATTCCAAAAGACCAATACGGCGACGATAACCTAAGGGCAAAAAATGTGCAACTCATTACTTATGATTAGCTAGAGCTTAATCCCTTCCCCATGTATCACACTCAATTGTCTCCCCAATCACTCTACAGATACTATGGGGTGTTCTGCTAATAGCAAGCAGACATACCTTTGACCAATATAAAGCCGCGAGTGCAGCCCGCATATCAATACTTGCCGGTGCCCTCCGTGCGACAGACATTAGTTCCTTCATTGCCTTTGCTTCATCTCCGAGCTTTAGATGACAAAAAACTTGCAGCCTATGTCAGCAATTGTGTTATCATTCAATATTATTATAGCCCATATATAGATTATAGTGGAGCATATCAAGTTTTACAAGTTCCAACACGAAAAGGAGGATAATACTAACCAAATGACTACTTGTTAGAGTTTTGAAAACTTTTGGTTATTTTTTATCATGAAGATTTTTGAAAGGTTCAAGTCTACACAAAAGTTTAAAGCTGTACTTGTAATATATGCCAAAAACAAGCTAAGGTTATTGAAAGTATGCAGATTAACCCAATATTTGTATTATTTTACAGGGGTTTCATAAGATATAGATTCCCTCAATCATTTATATGCAATGACTCTTTGGGCTTCCTTATTTTTTTATCAATTGAAATTAATAAAAAGACAGCTCTTTGACTTACTTGGACACGCATCAAAGCTGCATTGCTTGCCGCATAAATGGCACCATCCAGTTCTTTCGCCTTCTGGAAACCCTGCAATTCTTCCAATATGACAAAATATTAAGATTGGACGAGCAAATGAGAAGACGCCTAGAGCAACTTAATTTGAACCCAAACTAGAAGAGGATGATAACGAGCACCTGGAGGCTCAGTAAGTAATCTTGCAAAGCTTCAGAGTAACGACCAAGGGAGGAGAAAGCATTGCCTCTACTATTAGCAATGTAAGGATCAATGGATCCAGTAGAAAGTTGAACTTGCTCGAGAGCTCTGGTGTAATCAAGCACCGCCTTCTCCCACTCAGCAAGGCCTTCGTAAGCCAAGGCACGTCCAGAGTATGCTTTGAAGTTTTTTGGGGATCTGACAAAGAGGACTCGTGTATGCTACATTTTGGTTGGGACTTAAGTCCTTTAACATGGAGCGATGCATGATTCAACCATAATTTAACAAATTACTAACAAAGAAAGGCTAGAGAAAATTACTCTCCTTCCAAATGAATATGTTTTTCACACACTCTTAGCTATTCAGTTTATTTCTGAACAAGCACCGTCCAATTGCCAATGACTCTCTCGCCTTAATTTGACAACATAATCTCACAAACAGGCCTGAATTTATCCTTGGTTTCAGTCCACAATCTTGCCAATGGCCTTCTTCCCAGTCTTAATTTGATTCCATGATCTTGCCAACTGGCCTATCCCTATCCTTCGATACGATCCCATAATATCCAGCAAATGGGCTCCATCGAGATGATCAATAGAGCACAGGACTTGCGGGAGAGGCTGGCAGAAGCTACCTCAAGATATGCTGTGTTCGTGTTATAGAGGAGGGAACCTAGCTTTGGAGCATACTCAGGTTTGGTGATTAAAATTCAGGCACGCAAATGTAGACATTGCGAGTGTGGCCAGTCACTTATCAAAGGAGACGCAGGCCTCGTTTGCAGTATGATTATCAGTAGCTAGATAGCTTGTAGAGAGCACAAGATGCTAGGATAGTACAAGGCTGGGTGGTATGTCTTCCATTTGCTATACCTTATCCTTGGACATTGGCGCAGATACAGATTGTGGCTATACCTATCCTTACGTTTCTGGGTGATCCTGTAGCTAGGATATCCTTCAAGGCTTGCTCCATTGTATCAGACCTAAGCTTTAGAAGAACATGATGGCAGTCATTGTGTTATTAAACGAGAACATTGATTCACAGCTCATTGGAACTAGTGAAGTATGTAAAATTATATGCAAACCTAGGAATTACTGGCCTACAATTCTCCATGAAAAAGGCGGCAGAATCAAGGTTAGCATGCAATCTTGCAGCTTTGGAACCCTAGAAAACAAAGTGCTCACTTCATTTTCAGGAGCTAAGGCCAAAGTTATTGCACTTTAATGTAATTAAATTCTTCATAGCAATAGTTTCATCCAAAATTTGTCTCAGAGAGCTCACAGCACAATAGAACATGCTATCAAGGAGTTGCCCTGGAAACAGCGACAGCCCTAGGTATAAAACAGGCACAATTTCGGGTAATTCGTTCACATCCTCACCATCTCAGATAAAAGCTAGCATTGTCTACCATAGGATTTGTCGGTCATGCTATTGTAACCCTTTTGATCTAGAATACCAAATGAGGAACATACTGATGACACGCTTCAATTTTCACTTGATGATGAGACAAAATTATGTCCATTTTAAACATTTTGTAAAATGTGTTGGTCTCATAGATCACTTGGGCTTTCATAGATGGTAATGTTACTTTCATCCCTTCTCCACCTCACAAGCAGACCTGCACCATCACCAAAGGCATGCAAAAAAGAGACCCCAAGCAAGTGGAGGAACACCGACAATGAAGACTGTAAGTATGAGTGCATAGGACATGAGGACCGTGGCACTATCAATTTGGAGAGATCACTGCTCGACATTTTCAAGCCACCCAGAAACGCCTAAATTCAACCAAAATACTTTGCCCACACGTTCACGGTTCAACAAAAGAATGAAATCATGTCTTCCCACCACCTTGCATCTCCTACCTAGCAATCATGTTTCTCTAAATATTGCATGGTCCACTTTTGACTAGTTTGTTGTATATGTTCACCTTTTGCCATCGTGGCAATCAAAAAGCGTTTTTGGCATTTTTGGTTCAAGTGGGATTTGAACCTGTAACATTTCATTTGACAGGTATACACTTTAGCCAATTGGGCTAGTACATACTTAATATACATAATTTTTCTGCTGCTTCCTTATGAATGTGTGTATCCTTTTTTATCCTTTCTTAATCTAACAAAATCAAATGAATCAACTTAGTTTCTCCCTGTGACCTGATCACAACACAAAATACTATATCCTCTAAGAAATTCCTATCACGTAGAATTTGTCATATTCGGGTTGGACCCATGTAGGTATGCTAATATGAGAATCTAGCAAACCTAGTTAATCCCAACATTCATGATATTGTAAGAATACGTGTGCCTCAGGGTGTTTCACACCATATGCCACTGGTGTAACAACATTGCAAGTACAGATACACAAGGCACATAGACCATGCCATCACCAGATCATGAAGATCATTGCTCACCATGTCTGACCTATTGCATGTGGGTAATTGGTCATAGCCTCACTCCACCACACCAACCAACCTCGGATATGATGTTCCCTAAACAGTGCTCAACCCCTGCATATTAGTTAAGCACTTCATGCTTGTAGACTATATTCAGAATCTTTCCGCAACATGTATTGAGATCACAAACAAGGATCTTTAGGAAACCCAAAGTTTTTATTTTTGTTTCAGTATAGATAGCATGAACTTGCCCATATTTGTGATCATGATACGTCTTGTATGGCGATTTTGCCTCTAGTAGACATTAATATATTTCTTTATTTCTTTCTTCCTTTCTAGATCTTATTTGACTCCCTATTCTCGGCTATGCAACACTTCGATAAAGAAGCTTTCAAACCAGTCTTTTGAACAGGAAGGAAGAGAGAGAGAGAGGGTAGACAAACCTTCGGACTACCTCATCGAAATCCAAGACAGCCTCTTTGAATCTCTTTGCATCTATTCGAACCTAAGAAGAGACAAAATTATACACATGACCAGGATATGGGAAATCATAAACATACAATAAGAAGAGAGAAAATAACTAGAGATGAACATAAACACAGATCAGAAGACAACTACAATCATAAAGAGGCACCTTCATGGAACAATGTGTGCCATTTTCTGTGATTATATATCTAATTGGACCCTTTCTCAAAATTATATGGAATTCTCAGCAGTAAATGAGTAATTCATCCTTTTCTTCTGTCATTTGGGGGTTTCTCTAGGGCATTCGAGGGAATATTGGAAACCCATCACCAGTCCAGGAAATGAAGAAACACTAAATGCAGGTATTTCAGAGTTTTTCCCTAGAGAGCATATATGCACTAAGCAGCGGACGGAAAAACAAGGTATAATGATTTGTCACCAATTCCCTTTCAAACAGTATGAATGGCAGCCCTTTTGCAATAAAAACTAGAGAATACCTGGCCTCGGGCTTCGAGCCACTCGGTGCGGAGAGGGTCGAGCGCGACAATTTTATCGAAGAGGCGATTGGCTAAGTCAAGGTTGTAATCTTTGGATCGAGGGTCATTGGGATCGAAGGCTCTGGCCCATGCCTCTGCTGCCTGAGATAGCAAAGGCTCGATCGGGCGAAGGTCAACATCATCAGCGGATGCAAGAAGAAGGCGGAGGGGGTCACCATCGCTGCGAACGACGCGATCGACGGTACGAGCGATTGTGTCGGAAGGCGGCGGCGTGGAGGATGAGGAGCTCTTGGTGGATGACAGAGCAGGAAGTGGGAGAAGCAGGAGCAGAGGGGTTCCGGAAGAGAGTAAGAGAGAACGGCGAGAGATGATGGAGCAGGGCTTTTCTGATCGGACGGTACCCGCGAAGGAGGCCACGGGAGAATCAGAAGCAGAATCAGAAACAGGAGCAGAAGCAGAGGCAAAAGCAAAAGCAAGAGCAAAAGCAGCCGCCATCGCCCCAACAAGAACCCAAAAATAATCACATTTCTCTTTATGGAAATCGAAGACAACACACTCCCCAGTTTTCATGAAATTCTCAAAACTACCCCTCTCTCTCTCTCTCTCTCTCTCTCTCTCTCTCTCTCTGGGAGGGCCATGGAGAAAAAGGCTTTCACGAGAATTTCATGAAACATTTGTATTCATAAAATTCTCAAAATACCCCCCCCCCTCTCTCTCTCTCTCTCTCTTTGTTTTTTTGGTAAAAGCACACAATTATATTAAGGGAAAAAGTACCAAGATACCCTTGGAAGTTCCTCTATTTACCATAATGCCCCTGGAAGTTCCAAATTTACCAAACTACCCCTATGTCCAAAAAATTACACTTTAGAAAGTAAGTATACACTCAAATCTACAAGCCCTATTTACCAAAGATGGAAGAAATGGAGCCGAACTAGCCCTATTTACCAATTATTTGAGTGTATAATTACTTTATAAAGTGTAATTTTTTGGACATAGGGGTAGTTTGGTAAATTTGGAACTTCCAAGGGCATTCTGGTAAATAGACGAACTTCCAGGGGTATCCTGGTACTTTTCCCTTATATTAATTGTATGTAAAATCCACTTAATTACAAGTTACAACACTTCTTAGTCTCATCTACCTATCATATGCCTATGTAGGGAAAGGGACGATCTGTAATACTTCTAAAAAACCTAAATATGCATTTGAGGAAATGATCCCCACATGCTCTAACATCCAAAAATTCCACATGAGAATACCTTTAAGCTTCTTTATATAGGCTTTCACCCAATGTCTATTATCAAACATGAAAGCATTACGCATATTCCAATTGTGTTGTAAACCCCCCAATAACGTAAAAATTGGAACAATATCTCCATCTCATCATTTGATCCATTTTGAACATATTGAGAAAAAACCCATTGTTGAGGTCTCAAACAACAACGGGTTTCTCTCTCTCTCTCTCTCTCTCTCTCTCTCTCTCTTATTATAATCATAACTAGCTTACCTTGGTGGGTGGTAAGTTGTTACACCACTAGAGTCTAGCACTACTAGATGCTATCATGGAATGTAAGGGTTGAACCCGTGACCTCCTTCCTAGTCTGCATTGGCCAACCTTACCCCCTCTCTCTCTCTCTCTCTCTCTCTCTCTCTCTCTCTCTCTCTCTCCTCCCTTTGGTGAAAACACAAATTCATATTAATAAATGCATGTGAAAAACACTACTGAATAATGGGTAATCACAATGGAGTCTGGTCACCGCTACGCTACATGGGTAATGGAACATGTTGAATTGTTAATAGGCAAGACGAATAAACTATCGAGGAATGGATTTCTATTTGTTCCAATAAAGATAATTGCCACGTTAGTACTCCCTTCAACTTTCATAGATACACATTTGACTCCATGCCTACCATCATCAAATACAAAAAGCATTGCGCAAATCCCAATTATGATGCAATTCCCAATATCTCAAAAATTAGAAAACGATCCCCATCTCTGATTTTGGGTCGATCCGTGTGAATCGTGCAAACACCCACTATATTGGTGTCTAATAACATTGTGAAAATCCTTGCTAATTTTAAGCAATATAATTCCAAATCTTTCAAACATTGAGCATTGTATGAAACAACGATTATTGTATTGCACTTGAATAGTGCAAATGAAGCGATTGTTTATTATTAGTTTGCATCTCTTTATAACTATTCAATAATCTCCTGATGAAGACCTCTAGTAGAAGTAGAATTTTACAATGAAGACACGATAACTCTTTTTCCAAGGAATTAAAATTCTGTTAACTATGTGAAGGCGCCCATACAAATAAAGAGAGTGCTTCATGCCATGGAAGATAATGGAGGGATGTGTTTCATGAAACGTGAGTTTTATTTATTTATTTATTTGGGGTTGGAAATACTCAAAGCATTTGAATTTTTTCTTCAAAACAAGGGGTATTTTGTGCTTAAATTTATTGAAATGCCACTTGACAAATCCATATGAGATTCCAATACATTTTCTATTTTCAAAAATCTTGTATCCAATATGTAGAAGAGGGAATGAGACCCTATCCCATACATCAATTTTGAACGCTGCAAAATGGAGATGGGTTCAATAACGTGCCTTTCTAAAATTAAAAAGATTCCATATATGTATATCATATATGTAGTGAGTGGGTTCATTTGATTTTGGTATTACCATGTGTAGATATTGGATATTCATGTAGTTTGTAGTTCACAAGCTTGTTTTTAGCATGTTATTTGTGATAATAGCATGTAGACGCCATAAGTTGTAGCCCACATTACTTGTCATGTACAAACCTTTCGTTTATTTTGGATTACAAACCCTAAACCCTAGTGCGTTGTAGGCTTTGCACCAAGAGAATGAAGAACATGCCATAAACTATGCACAAGTGAATGCATGGTTTTTTAATTCATGTTTTCCAAGGCGAACGAGGAAAAGATGTGCTTGCATTTTGACGGGTGATGGGAATCAACAAGGAGGAGGAGAGATACTATCGTACCTTTCAAGTATTCGAAATGAATCCACCATGTGTATCCACACACATTGTGTTCCACGAGATGACATATGATAGTGACGCATGGGAAAAGCTTTGCCTTCTAATCATATTATTAATTAACGTTCTTACTTAAGATAGATAGATAGACAATTAGATCCATCTTCGGAGGTCTAATATGATCTATGGGACAAAAATATATAGATATATTTCATGTAATGCATGTGAAAAACGAGATAGCTACTCTCTCAACATTCATACAATGACTTATACTACTGAGTGTCACCGTGTGAGTAAGAATCAACAACGGTTCGGTTTCGGCTTAACCGGTTATGGAGTTTCCAAACTTGAACCGAACCGATTCCTAAACAAGTTAAGGCTATTCAGTTTGGCCAAATTGGTTTAGCCAAGCCAATTATGCCTTAATAAGTTTGGGAACTGGTTCGGTTTGGCTTGAGCCATTCCAAACCAAGCTCAAACCAAATAAGGAAGCTGAAGCCTAAACTGAACCAAACCTTCAAACCGTTAAAAAATGGCTTAACGGTTAGGTTCAGGCTTGAACTGCTGAGCCGTGGCCAAACCCTACATGTTAGAAATTTGTGAAAGGATTTGGCGCTTATTATTGGGAGCATAGTACGTAAAATTCGCATTCGTCTAGCATAACATTCCTTTCATACGTTGGAAAACGAATGCGAATGTTATTCAACATTCTTGTGTTTTTTTGTCCCCCTTTTAAAAGTAATTTTTAAATATTTTTTTCCCCTTTTTTTAGGTTTATTTACCTCATAATAAATAGTTAAACCAAAAGTATGGTATTTACCATTCTTCAAGGGTGTTTACCATGCTCGAATGCTCTAAACATTCGCGCATGAGAATTCACGTATGGTACGTATGGTTCATGCTATGATTGGGAGGATTTATGGTGGATTGGGCTATTTTGTGAAGTTTCTCGAAACGGGAGGACTACTTTCGTAAAATTCTCATAAAGTCTACTTTGCTATATTACATACATAATTCTGCTCGCCGTTTCACGTAGCGTTTCAGAAACGTTCTGTTTTTTTTTTTCTTTTTCTGTTCGCCGTTTCAGAAACGCGTTTCCCCACGACCAGCAGTACCAGCATCTGCAGCAACGCGAGAGCTTCAATGGTGAGCTCGATCGGCCTCCTCTTTATTTTCTTTTTTGTTAATATTTTCTTTTCTTCTTTTCGTAGACCACGTGAAACTCTCAGTTTTTTTCCTCCACGCTCGCACTTTCTCTCGTCGCGAGATCTCTTTCTCATTTTCCGTTTTTCCTCTCAGTTGGGCGGTAGAGGGAAGCTCCAGCCCACCGATGAGCAGAGGAAGGAAATCAGAGAAGCTTTCGACCTTTTCGACACAGATGGATCTGGTATATCTGGAAACAATTGTTTTCTTCTGCTTATATTGCATCCATAGTTGTTTTTTTCAACAATGACATGTGGTGTAACATTTGTGTGTGTAAATTCAGATGCATAGATTGCGAAATTATCGATAATATTTTGACATTGAAACTAGAAGGGACCCTACCTTCTTACTGTGAACCTGTATAGCATGTCATGCGCCAAAAGTAGAGACTCAAGAGAGTGCTTGTTTTTTGTACATTCAACTGCATGAATAAGAGGTGTAAGATGAGCGCGAAAAGTATATTGGATCCATCGCCCAAAACCGAGAACTTTATAACATGCCATGGCCATGGAGCCCCCTAAAAGCAAAATAAGCCTCACACTCTCAAATATTCAAAATCAAGAAAATAAAACTAGCAAAAACCAGAAACCGAGGGTTAAAATGACATAAAATGTGCAAAAGAGAAATATCAATTTCAGGTCATGTTTTCCATGGATGTTTTGGCTGGAATGCTCCATCTGTTTCACGTTTTAGGCCTGTTGAAACAGATTTCCCGGTGATGCACTTTCTGTGCATATTCAACCCCAATAGAAAAAACATTGGGATATTTGACCTTCAAAATTATAAGGCATTAGAATAGTAGATGAGATTCACCTTCCAACCTTCATTACTCAGCTGACTTTTATTTTCATGTTTTTAGAGGTATCGGCCCAAAATTTATAGGAATTTAGTAGTTCAAAGTTGTTGTTTCTCAGACAAAAATTTCCACCCACCAAATTAAAATAACCCTGGTGTTTTAGTAAATAAAGGTTCTTTTTTTTCTCTTGAACATTGGTCCATATGCTAGACCTTTCTAACATGCCCCATACCCGTAGTACAGTACGCCTGGGTTTTCCATTACATTGGCTACATTCAGTGATATTGATATTCACACTGCAAAGGTTACCCTGAAACCCTAGATTGGTAAACCATTTGAGCAATCTATTTACAGTACTGGTGTTGTAGTAACATCATTAATTTTATTTAATTATTTCAGGAAGTATTGATGCCATAGAGCTTCAAGTGGCAATGAGGTTTCTCTCTCTCTCTCTCTCTCTCTCTGTCTCCGTCTTTGTGTGTGTATGCATGCTTTGGCCTCACCATTTTTTTAATATCCTGTCGCCTCTCTTTCTTTTATGACAGAGCCTTGGGATTTGGAGCAGGAAAAGAAGTGAGTACTTTAATTTTTGAATCTGCTCTAGCTAGATAAGTGACTTAATTGTTGTCTCTTGGTTTTCCTACATGGGAACTATTAACTTCTCAATTGATAATAAATAATCAAAGATGCATAAAGGTATCAGAGAATCTTTGCAGAAAGGCCATTATTTCAACATGCACAATTGTTGCTGATTGTGCATTGATAAAATATCCCAGTAATTCAAAGCAGTATATATATGTTACGTTCAGTGCAGAAAATTTTGGAACCTAAATCTATCAGAGGAATTTCATACTCCTGATGATATCTGTCTGAGATTATTTCAGTTTTGCATGTCTTCCATCAGAACATTCCTTACAAGTAGGCCATAATTTAGAGAATGCAAATGAATGCTAAATGACTTAATCCAATAATCTTTGTGATATTTGGAAGGAGATCTTTCAAATGAAAATATTTTTAGAGCATTATGTTGGGAAGTATAATCAACTGTTTAATGGTTAGCTCTTTAAAGAATAAAATATTGCTGATGTCATCACCTAACTTGCATTTACAAAATCCTATTCAAGTGTCTAGATTAATGAAATTGATAGATTGTGCATGTGAGGTAAAGGTTAGATGGTTCAGGAATATCTTTGTTAGTTTGTTGCATCCTTAGTATTGTCAGCCCATGATAATTGTTCTGTGAATTCTTCAGAATAGACAATAGATGAAATGTGATTCTGTAAATCGTCATCACATGGAATTGGAAATGGATAGGGGTGTGGATTTTCTCCCCTAATTAGATAAAGTGGAAAAAAATCCCAAGGCACATTTTTTAAATTTATTAGACGAATTGCTTATTTTCTCCCTACTTTTAACACATTACATATTTATTTTCAAACCAGAATATTTGAAAACAAAAAGATGAAGCATAATATGTATTATTACAGCAATATATATATATATATATATATATATATAGATAGATAGATAGATAGATAGATAGATAGATAGATAGATAGATAGATAATTGTATTTTCCCTATGTATGTATTAAAATGGAGTTTTGTGTACTAAAATGAGAAAATTTAAGGGTGATACTATTATTGAGTTCCATATGTCTTGAGATAGTTAGGGGTACTTACTTCTAAAAGAACTCATTCTTAGAAGTTAGAAGCTAGGATACAGTAATATTAAATAATTTTCCTGGAAGGCACGATATTGTCGATAATACAGTGAAAAGCTCATTGTCAAATGTGATGAACCACCAATTCCATTTCATATTAAGATAGTGTAGCCCTAAAAGCATAGATCACCCTATCTCAAACCTTTGATTTGTCTCACCACAATCTTGCTTTGAGCCTTTACTTGAGCTGCATTCATGTGTTAGCAGCTTGACCATGAATGGTCTTAGTGGATAGGCTATGAAAGGTTATAAACATGAATGTTCATTCCTGTAAGGCCATGAGGCTTGAGAGATGAAGGTAATGAGAATTATGCATGATGAGATTTCTGCAATCTTTTTTCTTGTAATATTTGGGAATGAATAAAAAAGGGATTGTTTTTGCTATGAGTCTATCTATACATTTCCATTGTGCAAGATCTTAATTATTACTTGTTTTTTGGTTTATCTTTTGCTAATTCAAAAGATCACTACAATGATTACGTACACAAATCCCTTATGGGTAATGAAGTTTCAAGCACATAAACAAGGAGGCTGCTGTGGCTGACTGTTGACAACATCACGAGGGAAGATATTGTAGCTGTCAGTTAGAGGGCATCCACAGGATTGTCCCTTAACAATATTTCTTTATACATCCAAGAAGCAGAACATCATGGATTTTAACCTAAGAAAACAATTGATGCATTGCATAAATAAACAGGGAGGTGAATTAGATTCACACAAGACATGCTGAAAATACTCAAGTAGCTTTAGCAAAAAGCTAGGACAAAGAAAAGAAAACACTGTTATCAATCCTATTCTTATTGAAAAGATTTTTGGATCTGTAGTTCAGAGATTGTTGATTGAAAAATGAGTATTTCTTTTTTGATAGGTGAACGTTTTATTTAGTTATTGAAACATTGCTTTCTTCAAGAAATTCTTGCTGTTACAGATCTTGGGAAGATATGTGATGAATTAGTTGTGAATTGTTATATTGTGGAATAAATCAATATGGTTCACTCATGAGTGGTTGCCAGAAAATAACTCGCTTGACATTTGGTTCTAAAATGCATTTTTTGATGTTAGGACTAATAGTTCAGAACTATTAATGGCTCGAGTCATGGGTTTCATGGATATATGTATCTTTTTTTAAACTAGAATCCAACAAGAAAATGTACATTCATCATCAATATATTCTGTCAGCCCTGACAAATATTTTCATTTATCATAAAATGGTATTAATCAAACCTGTATGCAGAGACATGTTTGTAAAGATGGTACTACGCTTTTTTGTTGATTTATTTTCAGGAGATTCAAAAAATGATTGCAGATATTGACAAAGATGGAAGTGGGTCCATAGATTTTGAAGAGTTCTTGCATATGATGACAGAGAAAATGGGTGAGCGCGAGTCAATGGGGGAAATTTATAAGGCCTTCGACATCTTTGCAGATAGCAACACCGTGAGTTTGACGTAAAACGGCACACTCTGCTGAGACATAAGCCAACATATTAATACATTAAAACTAGTTTTGAAGTATGACACATATGGCACATGATTTGAAAGATGTGAGCTATTTGATATAAAATGTCCCCACTTAATAAAATTTGAGCTTTTGTGCTTGAGATATATTGGAAATAATGTCATCATTCCATTCCTAAATCATTGGGTTTTTGTCAGATGATCTAAAATGGTATTAGGTGCTAATAGCATATTATGCATTTTAAATTGCAGGGGAAGATAACATTTGAGAAACTCAAACAGGTTGCACGGTCTGTTGGAGAGAACTTTACAGATGCAGAATTACGGGAGATGATTTCTGAAGCAGATGTAGATGGTAACACATCATTGTATTATTGGAAAATAAGTATATGGCAACTTTGAATTATGACTTCAATAACTCGAAAATATTTTGAGAGATTGTTTTCTACATTTACTGTAGATGATGGGCAGCTAAACAGAGATGAATTTGTGGATTTGATGAAGTCCATCCAGTTCTGAATCATAATGTCTTTGTTAAAGAAGACCATAGGTGATGTCTATGACCGTACCACGACCGTATCTATGATAATAATCCTTTTTTGATTGACAAAAAAGTGATTTTAGTCAATAGTAAATACTTTGCGAATTTTATGGGTATGGCTTGTACTGTATTCTAGAATGAATGACTTGTTGCAAGTAGATTGTCTAATCAACCCATGTTTCAAAATCATTGTATACTGTAACAATATGTGATTTCTACAAACTCAAAAAAGGTGTGCATGACCACATGTGATCCATCCATCCATCTAGTGTATCTATCTATATATCTTGTTTATCTGTCTATCTATATGTTAGGTTAATAGATTCTATTATTGTTCTTGGAGGCAAAAGTTAACCTATATGACTAAAAGTGAAACATTTTCACATAGTATGTGTGGGATTTAGTGATCCCAATGATCAAGAATTGTACTTTTGAACATTGAAATTGAGTGTGCAAATTATGTTTGTGTGAGAAATGTGTCTAGGGATTGGACTAGATTGGTGATGGTTGCAAAGCAATCTCGAGTATGGTTGAAGGTGAGAATTGTATCAAAGTGTAATGCATAAATGGTTTGCAAAGTCTTCTCTTGTGCCCCCAAGTCCCCATCTTATGTCAAAGACGTTGTGAGCTAAGTTGTATGGAAGCAACAATGTGAATGGCAAACAAAGGATTAACTCTAGCATTTTTTTGTGACGACAATTTCTTTGTTTGGTAAAAGATGGATTTTTAGTTTGGTGCAACATGTATAATATAATGTGTGAAATGCAAGCCACCAGCTTTTTTCTACACCTTTATACATTGGCAATGCAAAAAATCCTCACTCACAAAGGAATCTATTGATGCATGATGAAGCAAGTATAATGCATCTCTTTGCTAATGTACAAGGGAGTAGTAATGGGCGTGATTTGGTATGGTTTCAAGGCAAAGAAATCGAACCGAATTGTTTATATGAAACGAACGCCAAACCAAACCGTTTATGAACTCTCAAGTATTTAAACCAAACCATTTAAACCCAAATTGTTTAGGGAAAAGTTCAAACCAAACTAAACCATTTAATAAAAAATTTAAACCTAACCATTTAAATCAAACTAATTAAACATTTAAATCAACCAAAATATATTAAATTAAATAAGCATTTAAGTTAATTTTATTAAATCATTGAAAGAAACTTTAATTGAACCATTAAATTAATAAACTATTAAGGTAAAAAAAAGTTAACCAAAAACCTATAAACTTGAGTTTTAGAACCGAACTATTTATCGAAAATCCAAACCAAATGAAACCATTAATTTTTTTTGGAACCAATAAACTATTAAACCATGACTTAACGGTTTGGTTCAATTTGAGCCGAAATTATGCCCATTGTTACAAGGGAGAGCATATAGAGTTTATGCAAAGCCTCGAGTATATCGATGTTGATGTACCCACCACAAATACATGTAGTATGCTTTGAATCTAGGATTCAAGCTTGTTGGAAAAGTTATTCTATGTTAGAGAATTAATGCTTACTCATGGTTGGGAAATGAAACTAATCTCATTTAATGCCATGGTAACTCCAGTCTTGCTTTATGGAGTTGAAGTGTGTGGGGAGGCATTCCCTCTTAATGCATGGAATGAGATTAAGAAGATTACAAAGCTATTTTTAAGGAGATTGTTGGGAGCTAAATTCATCACTTGTATTGGGTTATGCTCTTTGAAACAAGTGTTCAACCTCTCTTTTTGACGATTTTTAAACTCTATTTAAGTGAACTTAACGATATTATCACCCTATATTTAAACCCTTTAGAGAATCATTAGTGCCATTGAAGTGTTAAAGAGGTATTCTTGAGAATCTAACATTTGATTTCTTCTTCCTTGCATATAGTTTCAAATGTAAATCAAGTCCTCTTTCCACTTCCAAGTGATGAGTAGCAAATTTATTCCATCTATGGTTAGAGGGAATGTTAAGCTCAAGGTAGTCAAATAGCTCATTATTGCAAGAAAATGACTTTCCATTAGCACTCAACTAATGGTAAAATGATGTGTGGTGTTGTGATGATTTTGAAAACCAATTTGTTTGTACCTCTTCTTACCAAAATTTTTACCCCATGCACTCAACTTTGCTTCGATTATATACCCAAACAAATTTGGCATAAGAGAAGCACTTGAAAAGAGTTGATCCGATTAGTATTCCAATCGTGGCAAAGATTACTAGGTTCACTAGAATGGCTTGATGTAATTGGAGAATCGAGATAAAAATTGCACTCACTTGATTAACTTATTATCTGGGTCAATATGATGAGGACAATTTATTACTATGTGTTTGGGCCACCACAATATACACATAAATTGTTTGATTGATGTTGTTTTTAAGCTCTTGTTAGTGGCCCTTGACAACTCGCTACATCAATCTCCATTAGAGTCACCAAGTCATCTTTTAGAATTGTGTTACTTGGTTGAGCAGGGGTTAAAGGTGGGACTACAATCACAAATGCCTAAGTTTGCTCCTTCCCTAAGCATAATATTGTTGTTATTTATAATGTTGTTCAAATAGTCAATTATCACATCATATTGCTCGCCTATTGGATCTTCATGGAAATTGAGAAGTGAATCCTTCACATAATTGTGTCGCCCATAACATAATTGATTCATTGGGAGTTTTGTCATCCCAAGGAAGTGAAAAGCTTCTTATATAGGCCTAGGTATGGCAATCTCCTTGTCCCAATCTTTGCACCTTGGTCTAGAAATGGATAGTTCTTTTCTAATAATGGTGCAAACCATGCAAACACATGTCATGCATATTAATAGTGTTCCTACAAACCAAACTCTAGTAGCATTTGTTGGATATCTGTTAGTATGCATATGGATATCTGTTGGGATGCATTTATTGGATATCTATTGGGATGCTTACAAATCCCCAAATTTGAAATTGAGCACCTTCAAAACTTTCTTGGTAGGCTAATATTTGGTTCTTGTAGGGGGCTTTGAAAACTCGAATCTTCTTGATGCAAAGATAGTACAATTGCTTGAAGCTAGATAACACATTTTGATATCTCTTCGTGTGGTTATGATTTCTCCACATTTAGTTGTTGTAACTTAGCAAACAATCTCTAGTTTTCTTGGTCTAATGCCACAAAATTAGTTGATAAACAATTGAGTTCAAACCAAAACATGCATTTATTCTTGCTTATTGATGGACTTTGTTGTGATAATAAAGCTTGAAAAACTCTCACGCAGAGAGAGAGAGAGAGAGAGAGAGAGAGAGAGAGAGAGAGAGAGAGAAAGGGCTGTTGAAAAGGTTATCCAATCCATGCGTTCATTATTATGGGAGAAAAAAGGGAAACATGGAATTTCTTGGTTGGCATGGGATCATATTTGTACTCCAAAACGGCTTGGTGGAGCAGCATTATTGAATGTATATGAGCATATGGTAGCTCAAAGGTTTTCATTACTCATTTCTATGTTTGCAAACACACAACCATGGATAGAAATGGTGATTTTCTTTGTTGAGAGAATTTGCATCAAGTTTGGCAAAGTAATAGTAGAAACACATTGGTGGAATGTAGTCAACTCCAAAAGGCAAGTGAAGTGTTCAATGTCTTGGGTTGTTAATCAATTATTATCATCTTGGTAGAATGTGTTAGAATTTGTCAAGTGGGATCCTCCATCACATAGAGAAGTATGCAAATTCTCTACAACTAGAGATTTTGGCAACATCAAGGGTGTTGGATTGGGAAAGTAAACAATCTTTGCAACATCAATTTAATCGAATGGCTCGATTAGGATTGGTATCACTAAAAGATGCAATTTTGACTTCTCAAAGAAGGTTGATGTCTTTTCGTACTACTAGATCAACATTTGGAATTCCACGCAATTATTGGCACATTTGGGATACATTACAAGGATTATCAATGTTGCAAGGGCATGTGCCACAATTGAATGAAGATTCTCTATATCTTGATTGGACATTTGTGGGGGGAACAACTTAAGTATGGTTTCAACGAATGAGGTTTATCATACAATTATTGGGAAACATATGTGGTTAGAAAATAGGGTAATTAAGGTATGGTCTTTTCATAGGCCAACAATTTGGTGGAAAAATGTACTTCCGAAGGGTTGGTGTTCACATTTGTCATTTAGAGCGAATGTGTTTATTTGGAGGGTTATGGTTAGTGGATTGCCATTGGGTGATGCTTTATGCAAAAGAAAAATTACTAGTGGTTTCTGTTTCTTTTGTACGGTGGAAGTAGAGCACAGTTGACATCGATTTATTTCATGTCCTGTTACAAAGATGGTTTGGAAGTTTATCAATGCAATATGGATGTCCTTGACAAGAGTGCTACAACCTCCTTTCAAATGGGTTTTTGCACAAGTGGAATTAGGAGGTCTTTCACCTTCTTTTCAGATTATTTTGGATTATTTGAGGTATTATGGGCTTTGGTTTATTTGGCATATGCAAAATGCTCTTATATTTGATGAACAAAGGGGAGTATACTGTTATGTGTTGAGATTGAAGGGGTTCCCTTTATGGCAATTTTCATTGTTGGAGATGTCAAGCATATTCAATCATGAAGAGAGACAAGTATGTAAGTTAGTTGGACATCACATTCGTCATTTGGTCTGATAAGAATGGTTAGGGGATGTCGAGAGACATATTCATGGTTTGTAATGATATGAATATGTATCTCTCTATGTAGATATGTAAAGTTGACTTACAAGTTGTAATAGGGGTTTTTTTTACATGCAATTAATATAATTGTGTGATTTTACCAAAATAAAATAAAAAATAAATAAAGAGAGAGAGAGAGAGAGAGAGAGCGAGAGCGAGAGATTATATTATCGTCTTCGGAGGTCAAATATGACCTATGAGACCAAAAATATTACATTTCACGTGTTGCAATCGAGAGTGCACATCGTGGTTGTGAGAGAAATTCGTGCAAGGATTGGGCTCGATCGAAGAGATGTGGAAAGCATGGTCGAATATGATCAAAGGCAGAGAGCATTGTATCAAATTGTGATACTCAGACTCTCGAACTTGTTTAGGGCAAAGTGTGCATAGTCGGCCACTCTCATCACTTGTGCCTCAACACCCCGTCTCACATGGATACCCATGAAGGCATGTTGATGTAGGTCAATGTGGTCTCTGGAATGAAGAAACTTATAACATGGATGGCCAACCATGTCGATCCCTCAGGCTCATCAGCTCCCATAACCAATAATAATTTTGCACCACATCAACATGGATACCCATGAAGGCAGGCAGGTTGATGCAGGTCAATGCGGTTTGCGCAATGAAGAAACTTATAACATGGATGGCCGAGATGGCCGGCCATGTCGATTCCTCGGACTCACCAGCAAGAATAGGACGGCCATATCCTCCCCTCTCATCTCTTTCTTTGTCTTTTCATCTACATATTGATATACATATGTACTTGTTTTCTTCTTCTCCTCCTATTTTCATTTCTTCTTATTCTTCTCCCTCTCCCTCACTCTTTCCCTCCCTCCTTCCCTCCCTCCCTCTCTCTCTCTCTCTCTCTCTCACGTGGGGTGGGTTCTTTCTCTCTTAATAAGCTCAGCGCAAGGCCTCAGTCGTCTTCTCTCTTTGTCTGGTAAGTTTCAAAAAATGCTCTGATTTTGCCTCTGCAAACCCTTCCCCACTCTAAATTCTCTGTTTTTCTAATCGCAATCCCATCCTTTTCTTCCGGGAAAACTTCAAATTACTTTGTTTCGGCGACCTAATTCTCCGTGCCTGTTGTATCTCAATTCCAACCCTTCTTTCGTGGCTATAAACTTCAAGAACTAGAATGCTCTGTTTTTGTGTATCACAATTCCACCCTTTCTTATCAGCAAGCTTCAAGATGTTTGGCGTTTTGCCATGCAAATCTATATGTTTGTAGTGTCACAATTTCAGCCTTTCTTCTGGGTATAAACTTCGAAAATTAAAATGATATGATTTTCTATGCAATTGTTTTTTTGCATCACAATTCCAGAATTTCTTCTGGATAAGCTTAAAAAATGCTCTGATTCTGCTAAGGAATTCTAAATTTTCCTCTGTACTTGTTTTTTTTATTTCCCAATTGCAGCCATTTTTTCGATTTTGTTCACATATGGGCAAGGGGCAGGACTCTCCTCCTTATTCATCTGAGGATGAAGATAAACCTGTTTCTGATGGGATTGAAGAAGAAAGCAATGGTGATGATGAGGAGCAAGCAGAGCTCGATGCAGAAGAGCTAGAAGCAGTAGAAGGTGCTGGGGTTGATATCGATGATGAAGACGAAGATGGAGTTAATGCTTCAGGTTCATCTCATAGTGCTGATAACATGGACGACGACGACGACGACGACGAAGCTCAGACAGATGAAGAGGTATTCGTCATATTTTTCTTTGCTCCAGCAGTATATCTTAGTGTATACATTGTGTTTAGCATGATGGCCATACTAGGTAATATTTGTCTCTGATCAAATCACTATACTCTATAATATACATTGTCTTTAGTATGATTGCGTGTTTAAAGTTGTACATTACATCAGCATAAACTTTTCTATTGCGTGGAGATGGTTGTGTTTTTTAAGTTGTGTCTTAAGATCTTGAAAGAGCTCCACCAGAGTGTTTTAAGAGAAAAGAACCATTATCAAGCGTGTTTCTGACGGTGACAGTGCTAGGATCACACTCTCCTATTTGCATAACTGACTTAATCATCGAATAGAAATATGTAGAAAAGACTGAGTTTCACGCTAGACCCAAACATATACTGCACTGTATGTCCAATAATTAATATAAATTTGTTTTTGACTTGTATCATGTGTATCATATTTGTTGGTTTTGTGTTCATAATATAGCAGAATCCAATATCTCCTTCCAAGAAAGCTATTGCGCGAAGAGAAAAGCAGCGCCTTCGGGAGCTGAAAAGGAAGAAAAAGGAAGAATTAGAAAAGTTTTACAATGATCAAAATGCACAGATTGATGCTGATATGGTAATTGTTTTTTATTGCTCTAATACCGGTTTATTTTACAAGGACATAGGCATTTTTATAAAAAACTAATCATGGTCAAAGTAATTTTGCAGAATAGCAAAAGGAAAGGTCGTCTAAAGTTTCTGCTTCAGCAGACTGAAATTTTCGCTCATTTTGCCCAAGGTGCTCAGGGGGGTTCAGGATCTAAAATAGCCAAGGGCCGGTAAAATCGTCTTAAAAATAAATACAAAAATAAATACAAAAATAAATAAATAAATGAACGACCAAATAAAACAAACAAACAAATAAATATTATCATATTTATCTCTCTGAGAAGAAGAAAATTTCTACATATACCATCAAAAACATTATTTGATTTTTTTTTGCATCTGATTCTATTTTCTGATTATATATAGGAGAAGTTTCATGTTTTTTGGGTTATTGTTTGGATTGTGTTTGGCTATCCTATGCAGAGGGAGGCACAGTTCAAAGCACACAGAAGAAGAAGAGGATGAGGAATATCTAAAGGAGGAAGAGGATGCCCTTGGAAGCAATATAGGAGGTGGGGGTACACGATTATTAGTTCAACCATCTTGTAAGTAACAGAGCTGATATGAAATTTTATATCATCATTGCTGGAATAATGTTGCTTTCCTTGGTACTATTTCGTAGTTTCATTACAATTTGGCAAACCCATAGATATCCTCAAAACCTTTGTTTTAGGTCAATAATTAATGTTTCAGCCTATTTACCTGGCGTTAAGATTACTTTCTACTGTGTCTACTTACCCATTGGTCCATAACCAGTGTGTAGTTGAGTGGTTGCAAACTTCATATCCGTCGATTGTTTTGAATATAAGCCATAGCTATTTGCAGGTATCCAAGGAAAAATGAGGGACTACCAGTTAGCTGGTTTGAATTGGATGATAAAGCTGTATGAGAATGGGATCAATGGTATTTTAGCTGATGAAATGGTATCTTTTGGTCTTAAATAAAGTTGTATCTATTTTTTTGTTTTTGTGAACCTTTATGAGTTGATTGACCCAAAAAATTGTTATTGATGGATATGTATCTCACATGATTTCATAGGGTCTTGGAAAAACTTTGCAAACCATATCTTTGTTGGGCTATCTACATGAATTTCGTGGAATCACTGGGCCTCATATGGTGGTGACCCCAAAGTCTACATTGGGCAATTGGATGAATGAAATACGCAGATTTTGTCCTATCCTTCGAGCTGTAAAGTTTCATGGAAATCAACAAGAACGAGTAAGATGCTATTAAATATCTCAGCATGATGATTTAGTAAACTAATCCATATGCTCGTGAAAATACCTTTACAATGTAGCATGAAGCAAGTAAATTCTTTTCCAATGAATTTGCTTTATTTAATCTTACACCATACAGGTCTAGAATATTAGAAAATGAGTTAGAAGATGTTTAGCCTGAATCAACAGGCTTTGCTCTGTGGGCTATTGTTTTGATGCCTTTAACTTTTTCTAAAGAAACTACATTTATTGGCACTATAGTTACTTTAAGTAGTTGAGAATCGTAATAGCATATGTCATGACTTCTAATGATGCAATACGTTTAACCTCACTTGATGGATGCCACTGGAGGCTCTGTGCTTTGCTGAATATTTTTTTTCTCTTGTAAATAGTGTATATGTGGTTGATTGTTAATGAATACTATTATTCCAAAATGTGACATGAAAGGTGTTGTTATAGACCTATCAAAAGGACAACCTTTTAGTTCCTGGAAAGTTTGATATCTGTGTTACAAGTTATGAAATGGCTATCAAAGAGAAGACAGCTCTGAGGAAGTTTAGCTGGAGGTACATCATCATTGATGAAGCCCATCGTATAAAGAATGAAAACTCTATGCTCTCGAAAACGATGCGTCTGTTTTCTACTAACTATCGAATGCTCATTACCGGGACACCATTACAGGTATTACATTTCATTCACCAGGTTTAACTTCCACTGGACACTGATGTTCTGAAGTTACTTCATTTTTCCTTTTGTAGAACAACCTTCATGAACTTTGGGCACTTTTGAACTTCTTGCTGCCCGAGATCTTCAGTTCTGCAGAAGCTTTTGATGAATGGTTTCAAATAACTGGGGAAAATGATCAACAAGAAGTTGTCCAACAGCTTCATAAGGTTAACATTTAGTTGATTAATTCATGCAATGCTATTGATTGGTTTTCTAACCTATATTTTGTATTACAAAATTTTAGCCAAAATGATGTTGTCTCTAAAGCTATTAACAATGCTAGGTGCTTCGACCATTTTTATTGCGAAGGCTAAAGTCTGATGTTGAAAGAGGACTACCTCCAAAGAAGGAAACAATCTTGAAGGTGGGTATGTCACAAATGCAGAAACACTATTATAGAGCTTTGCTTCAGAAAGATCTAGATGCGATCAACGCTGGCGGTGAACGTAAAAGACTGCTAAATATAGCGATGCAACTCCGTAAATGTTGTAATCATCCTTACCTATTCCAAGGTGCTGAGCCTGGTCCTCCCTACACTACTGGAGAACATCTCATTCAGAATGCAGGTTATCCTTTAACTTCCATGTGTTAATAAGTATACATCCCTGCCTATCATTGTAATGGGGAGTACATTAGAATATTTAACTTATTGAATTCCGTTATTCTGCAGGAAAGATGGTTCTACTGGACAAACTCTTGCCAAAGTTGAAAGAGAGAGATTCACGTGTACTTATTTTCTCACAGGTATTGACTTCATGATTATTTTGCGGATGTACATAAATGGCACACATTGGCATTTTGCTAATATTGCTGTTTATGTTATTTTCTGGATTTAAAAATAGATGACAAGATTGCTAGATATTTTGGAGGATTATTGTATGCTCCGAGGATATCTATACTGTCGCATTGATGGAGATACTGGTGGTGATGAAAGGGAGAGTTATATTGAAGCTTTCAATAAGCCAGGAAGTGAGAAATTCATCTTCTTGCTCTCTACAAGGGCTGGAGGTTTAGGAATCAATTTGGCAACTGCAGATATTGTCATTCTTTATGATAGTGATTGGTACAGTCATTGCTTACAAAGCTTTGTGTTAATGGCCATCTTACATTAAATACACTGCTATTCATTCTCACTGTGTATATATATACATGCATATGTACATATATTTTGGAACAGGAATCCTCAGGTTGATCTACAGGCACAAGATCGAGCTCATCGCATTGGACAGAAAAAAGAAGTTCAAGTGTTCCGTTTCTGTACGGAGGTATTTTCTATGTGGATTTAACACTATCTATACCTGTATATAGTGTTCAATGTATTCATTTTTCTGATGACTGATTGTTATTGGCAGTTAACTATTGAGGAGAAAGTGATTGAACGAGCATATAAGAAACTTGCATTAGATGCTCTTGTCATTCAACAAGGTCGTCTTGCCGAGCAGAAGGGTATCACTTTATTTAATCGGCTTATATCATATAACTAAGTGGCATCGATATCAGGATAATGCTTCATACAAGTTTCTTTGCTTGCGTTGCAGCTGTCAATAAAGATGAGTTACTACAGATGGTGCGTTTTGGAGCTGAAATGGTCTTCAGCTCTAAAGACAGTACTATTACGGATGAAGATATTGATCGTATAATTGCCAAAGGTGAGGAAGCAACAGCCGAGCTTGATGCCAAAATGAAGAGATTCACAGAAGATGCCATTAAATTCAAGATGGATGACAGTGAGTCTTTTGACTTTCATATATAATTTTGTATGTCTATTCATTGGCTACTATTGAAAACACAATGTGAATATAAGCTTCCTTTTTTTAACAGATGCTGGACTCTATGATTTTGATAACGAGGAAAAGGTGAATTCAAACTTGTCATACCCACCCATTTCCCTAATATCAGTAGTTTTTGGCCTTTGAGGCTCAGTTTATAATTTTTTTTCTTTTTCTTCTACTTCTCCAGGATGATGGTAAACTTGATCTGAAAAAGGTAATCAGTGAAAATTGGATTGAACCACCTAAACGGGAGCGGAAGAGGAAGTAAGTGATTATAAGACAAAGCATATTTTATTTTCATAATAGAATATTTTTGACGTTAATATCAAGAATTAATGCTGGCAATTCCTATGACTGACTGACTTGTATTTTTGTATTACCTGGATGATTATGGCATCAGTTATTCAGATTCCGATTATTTTAAGCAAGCTTTGCGACCAGGAGGACCGGCGAAGCCAAGGGAGCCTCGGATACCCAGAATGCCCCAACTGTACGTTGATATACATTTTCAACCTTTGGCACTGTATGCATGAAAAGAGCCTTCATTCTAGATGATATAATCTGAATTGGTCTGTTTGCAGGCATGATTTTCAGTTTTTTAATACCCAGAGGCTAACAGAGCTTTATGAGAAAGAAGTTCGTTTTCGTTTGGTAAGTGTAATTCCTGTTGTTATATTCTAGTATTTGCATGATTTTGTGTAGGCAACATTAGGCATCCAAAGCATTGTACATATCTTGTCTGCCAAGTTATTTTAACATTCTCTTCATGGGATTGCTTCAGTCTCAAAAGAATCAAGCAAAGGATGCTTTTGGTGAAGATGATCTGGAAGGTGGGGTTTGAACTTCGAATTCTCACCTCTTGCAATGCTTGTTTATGTTCCATTCTGAGCTCTACTTAGGCTGGAAACTGCATCATTTACTTTAACAGAGGTTGGCGAAGCCTTCACTGTAGAAGAGCAAGAGGAAAAAGAACAGCTTCTGGATGAGGTGATTGAGAGTGAAATTATATAATTAAGAACATCTTTTTGTGGACAAGAGATTGAGTTTGCATGATGATTCTCTGTTTCTAGGGTTTTGCTAATTGGACGAGACGAGATTTCAATACCTTTGTCAGAGCTTGTGAGAAGTATGGAAGGAATGATATTAAAAGCATTGCAAATGAAATGGAAGGAAAGACGGAAGAAGAAGTGCAGCGATATGCCAAAGTGTTCAAATCTCGTTATAAAGAGTTGAATGGTATCCATAAATCTTTTGGCTTATGGTCCTCAATGCATCGAGAAAATTCACATTCATCGGAGTTTATTCTTTGTTTGGGCAGACTATGACAGAATAATAAAAAATATTGAAAGAGGTGAAGCTAGGATTTCACGGAAGGATGAGATTATGAGAGTTATCGGGAAGAAATTAGACCGATATAAGAATCCTTGGCTAGACTTGAAGATCCAGTATGGACAAAACAAGGGCAAATTATACAATGAAGAGTGTGACAGATTCATGGTATGTACATTAATTGTCTTGACATTAAAAACTGTTTTTTCTTGTAATATAGAAGCTACCTTGTTACATGGGTACGGTGTTTTGAGGAAAAATAAGTCTTTCACTAAATTGGTCTTCTAATGCTTATGAAATGATGAGAAAATAGTACAAAATTGATGGGAAATTAAAATACGTTTTCACGAAATTGGTCAAATTTCCTTCCAATGCTTATGAAATGATGAGAACATAGTACTAAAATTGATGGGAAATTGATTGGTTTTTGGTCAAAAACATTCTTTGCAGGTTGGCCAAGTTTCTATTTCAAATATGAAAGAATAGGAACTTATGGAAAAAATACAATTTGTTTCTAGGAACATAGTCAGGAAACATAATACACATTTTACATTAGATTTTACTTCATAAATTATTCAAGCTGGAAAGTCGAAAATTTCGAGGGGAAATTTTATGTCAAACTTTATTTCGATCTAATAATAAGTGAAAATATTTTGACTGGTATCTTAGTGGAGCAGGGGAATTGACTTTATTTAAATTCTTGTGAACTATTTTATGCACTTCTGAGACCAGTGAATAACTTCTGTTATGGTAACAGAGAACAAAAGTTTTGTGGTTAATGGTTCCAGATTTGTATGGTGAATAAACTCGGTTACGGTAACTGGGAGGAACTGAAAGCAGCATTTCGGATGTCGCCACAATTCCGATTTGACTGGTTTGTGAAGTCAAGAACAGCTACAGAGCTTGCCAGACGATGTGATGCATTAATTCGATTGATAGAGAAAGAGATTCAGGAATTGGATGAGAGAGAACGTCAAGCTCGGAAAGATCAAAGCAAGATGAGCAAGGTAATGTTTTGAGATGTTCTTAGTTCACTTTAAATACCATGTCTGAAATTGTTTTTGGATTTTCCCCAAAAATAGGAATACATTAAAAATTAGCTTGACGTATAAATATTGCATTAATCTTGACTGTCAAGTAGATATTAAATAAATGATCTCGCACAAGGGCAAGATGGTAAGATTTTGTACTCAGATATATTAGAAACAATGCCATGAAATACGTTTTCCCAAGTCAGTGTAATTTTTCCCAAATAATTTTTCGCCTCACTATTTTCATTTTTCCAAGAGATGTAATATATTGGGGGATTTATATAAATTCTCTTTGTGTTGGATTTCAGAAACCCTATATTTACTCATGTTGAATTGCTTTTATTCCTGTTTTTCCAATGTTTTCAATGTTACAGAGTAGGAAAAGGAAGCCTGTTGATTAAGGAGGCCACAGCGAATTCTGATGTATTTTTTATCGTTCAATGGAGAATGGCTGATTCTCAATGCTTCAGACAGAGATATATTGTTTCTCAAATGTTTTCGAGGGAAAGAAAAAAGAAAGTTTGTGGACTGACCAATAACCCCTAAACCCTTAGCACAGATCTAAACCGTAAACCGTAAATCTTTATCCTTACGCTGTATACTCCAAACGCTTGACCCGTTGACCTAAATCTTGTATCATAATACAAAAAGATGGTTTTATGAGAAGATTGCAGTGCACGACTCTTACTGAATTATGTAAAAGGTTCATTGTCTTGCTATTACTCAATAAAGAGAGCTATCTTTATTGAAAATCTGAGTCTTTTGAGAATATTTAAGATAGATTTTCTAATGTAGTTGAATGTTGGGGTCAATGAAATCTCAGATATGCTTAAAAAGTTATTTGAATGACGTAAATTTACGCTTGTTTCGAAGGGATTTATTGCAATGTAGAGTTAACAATTATTTTTATGAGTGGTTAATGTTATAATTCATGTAACCTGTGAGATTAAAGTTACATTGATCAGCTTTCACGTTATTAGCTATCTGTAGAGTGATGATGAAATGTCAAAATACAAGAGTAATAGAATAAGCTCTTGTACGAAGTTTTGGGTCATCTAATCCTTATCCTTTTGCAGCCTTGCTAACTATTTCTTCAAGTTTAGCAATGCCTATACCAAAGATTGTGGGAGAGAGCAGACATCTTGGATGAATCCCATGTTATTTAGAAGTACTCACCTTTGTTAATTTTATATTTGCATCTAACTCACTTATACAATTGTGCTACAATTGCTCGATACTTGGATGGCACTCCAATCTCTATCATTCTATCCCAAAGTTCATTTCATAATACTAGACCAAAAGCTCTCTTAATGCCCATAAACAGCAATTGATTGTTTTGCTTTGAAGTAGGCTTTATTCCATACTTACAATTAGAGTATACAAATGATCAATAGTGAAATGTTTTGGTCTGCAGCTTGCTATGCAAGTACTTGTTTGTTACGGCTTTCAGCCCATGAGCTAATTATTTGTTATATGATCTTGCAAGATAACTTGGCCATAGCTCAATTGACCATGCTTATCCGATAGTTGGGCACGTGTTTTGTAACTTCTCTTTGTGAAATGGTTTAATCTGGTTCATGAGCCAATCTTTTTGAAATTTTTATTTGATTGCTTGTTCCATGTTAATTGCTATCCATTGGCAATTATGAACATTGCATCTATTGTTTTTCCATTAGCCAGATTTTTTGCTTCTTTATTAACATCTCTAATATCTGCATATGTATTTTTTGGAGTTTTCGTAATGTCATAGGCATTATTCAGACATGTATATGTACCTTTAGTAAATTTTGTTCTGTCTCTTCGTAAGTTAATTCATATAATCTATCTTCCTTTTTAACCTTGAGTATTTGCCATGCTGGCTGGACTTCAAACATCCATTTTTCTTCCTTTTTACATATCTTCCTTTGTTCTCGTCACCATCCTTCAATATTGGTGTTTCATTTGATTTTTGGCAAAGATGAATCTTGCATTTTTCATCAAACTAAGTTACATGGGAAATTAGACATTCATTGTCCATCTACGCGTGCATTATAATATTGATACTATCACATTCCTTTGTCAAACATGTCATTGGTCACATATTATTACTATAAAGAGGGCCACATTTGGTTTGTTGTTTATTGGCATTCCACATGCTATCAAGAAGGCCACATCACTTGTGTCTATTGGCTTTCCACATACTCGTTTTATGTATACAACCCATGCCCATCATGGTGTGCTCCTTATACTTGCAATCGATTGATATAATTGTTTCTATTCTATTCTTGTTTCTACCTTGTCTTTGCTCTATCTTGGTTTCTCATTGCTGAACCACTTTGCCAAATCACCGCGAGTAGAGTGTGCAATCCCCAACATATTTGCCCCCTCTACTTGGGACCACTTCTTTGAGTCAAAATAAAAGGAGCGCTCCATGGTGTAATGTGTCATGGAGTTCAACAACTTGTGTTAGGAACTAGATTTGACGAGCAAGTATTAACACCAAGCTTGGATACAACACTAAGTGGGAAACCCAAACTTGACCCTTCATGACACGCCATGACATTGGACCATTCCCACCGCCTGGTCCAAACCCAAGTTCTCTCGCCTCTTTAAGTAGATGTTGACGGTGAAAAAGTTAGCCTAGGCTCCACTGTAACAAACTGTTGAGGGCAATTGACACGTGAAGAGTGGGATCACCACATTTGTGTAGGCCTCTTGTCTTTATGGTGAGTTCATCCATTTATCCTCCACTTGCACCAAGTACAAAACCCTTTCAAGATCTTGAAACACCTCAAATTGCCCCCAACGAGGGTCTACCGGTTGGCTCAATGTTGTCCCAAGTTCCATTTCGAGTTCCCAACCCTCCAAATCGCCAATATCAAAATACTTTTGTCCCACAACTTCATTGATACTTCGCCACATAACCTCCCACATTTTTTAAAGGCTATTGCCCCATGCTTCCAAGTCCTCAACCTACATTCCATATTTGCGATGTTACCAAGACTCGATTAACTTCGAGTCGCCCTTGTGTCCCCACCCCTCCATCCCCTTCCGTGACTTCTCTAATGCCTTTGTCCAAACCTAATCCATTCATCTATGCGATTCATATCATTTTGTCAACCTCTCTCATCTAATACACTTCCCATCCTTGATGGTACAATGCAACATGGATCCTTTGATTGTCTTGTTCTAGTGACCATATACTTTTCTACATAACCTATTTGGTTTATTCCAACATTGCCTGCGCTCATGCCATTTCATGAGTCCCTTGCACCAAGCCCCTTCTAACAACAACCATCAATGGACATGCCTTACCATTGCATGAAACAGAGCCATTGCATGACCATTGGCAATCATGTTGAAGAGTTACAATTTGATGTCACGAAGTATCCTCATGCACCCATTGTCTTAGGTATCCCTCGCTCCAAGACTGTTACACACGACAAGGTATTGTTCGCTTCTTAGGTTGTGTTTGACTACATTAGGTATTGGAGTCTGTGGTACGATTGGAGTATGAGAAATTGGTGGTTGTTTGATGGTCTCCATGGAGCACCAAAAGAAGTATTTGGTTTGAAAGGAAAGTTGACGTGGTAGTTGTTGTTAACTAAGTTCTATGTGCAACCTATCTTCAAAGGATATGCCTTTTGCTAAGTTCTATGTGCAACCTATCCTCAAAGGATATGCCTTTTTGTCATTACAAAACCTTAGATGGTTTACTTTGCCATAAGATCCTCATTATTGTAGTGGGGACACCGAGGGGTTTTTTGTATTGTCGTGTTGTTTGAATATACACAACTTTTATGGAAAGAATAACAAAGGAATCTAGCTAATTCTCAAGTATCTTTTTCAAGAGAGTATGGAGTTACTTTTTGATGAGTTATAAAGATGGATTTTTTAGAAAGATCTAGGCATTTCTTTTTAATATTCGAGATTTTGAATCATGTTTATAATACAGTGGCTGAAGTATCAATAAGATTAACGAACCTATGTACATAGTTTATATCTTCTTTGCCAAATTTAATTGTCCAAAAGCAACAATTTAAGTTTAATTATAACATCATATGATTATATCATTTTCCATTTTTATAAAGAAAGGATACTACTTGGTTCTCTTGCTACACAATCAAAGGACGCACAGACAATCCTTTAATGTTGCATAATATTTAAGTTTGAGCTCTTTTCATGTATTTGGCTTAAAGAGTAAGAAAAGTTTATATGCATGTTATTTGCTGATTATATATTTCAACAACGAATCAAGATAAGTAGGCAAACAAACTTTAATGTACAATTGATTGTGCAAATATCAAATTGCCAACTAAAACTTATGTTGTATCTTAAGCAAATCCCCAGTTTGTGGTCAACACTTTGATGTTTGTTCTGGTAACTCAGCTTTGATGTTTGTTCTGGCATAATGAGTTACCAGGATACATGATACATGATACATGATACTTATTGGGGTAAATAACTTTAAAAGCATGAGCATATTTAAGGTCTTTGATTTATTGTTTTGCATCAAAAGAGATATTGATCACTCTCCAATGTCCACATGATATGATCTATTGAACATGGAAGTCATTAGATCGTTGTAAAATGTCATAATGAATTCATATCTTAGATTTTTCTTGGGAGAAGTCTTGCTCTTGTGTGAATATTCTTTGAGGCTCATTTATCTCAAGTTCCGTTTCAAAAGTCATAACTTACTGAAGAAACTCTTGGCATAGAAATCTTATACAATCTAATAGGAAAAGTAAAATCGAACATAACTCTACCATGGAAAATAAACAAGAGAACTTTTGCAAAATCCATATAATGTTTTAGAGTTCTTTAACTTAAGTAATTATCCTTTGTTTAAATTATTATGGACAATTAATAGGTAACAACAACTAGGTTAAGGTACATGTTAAAAAATTAGTTAAAAACTAGTTAAAAAATTGTAAAGTACTCTATAGTTTCTCCTAAAGCTGCCATTGAACTATTTTCACTAGAATTTCATTCGCCATGAAAAGACCTTAGTGTCCAACTGTAACATGACATCGTTGAACTTCTCTCCTCTTGTAAGAATCATTGAATTGAGCTTTGTATAGATACTATATTTGTAAGTGATGTTGGGTGGAATCTTGTCCATGTCTCATACATGGTCTTAGCTAACACTGTTGCCTAATTTGTGATTGATTCTCCAAATGATAGTTCTCAACATTGTCACACATCCTGTCAATCCTCTAAGAATCAAAGGCAACAATAATCTCAATTATGACATATTGCTAGAGGAGGCCCTTTCAATAACATCGAGGAGTGCATCATACCCTAAGTGCCTCGCTCTTTCGATTTGAAAGTTGTCAATTCACACTAAAGAAGATAATAAGAACTTGCTCTTTATGAGGAAGTGTATTCATGAATGTACTAACTACTTGTTCAAGATCTGCATAAGGATTTGTGTGTACTATATCACCTCCACCAATAATAGGGTTTTGTTGTCTACCTCCACGAGAACGAAGTCCTTGATTTAATTGAGGTCGCATAACCCTTCCCGAAGAATCAAATTGTAATTAGTTGGACACTCTCTGATTTCGCAATTGTTTCTGCCAAGGATTTTTCTTAAAGCTCTCATTCAATCTCAAATTATCTTTTGGTAATGCCTTACTGTTCATATTTTTTGTGTCCCTTTATATGACAACACCCTTCCCTTTTATCTTATGCTTCACTTGATGCCACTCTCCATCTTCAACATCTGGGTCATCATTAATACGTACTCCATTCTCCTCCCCAACACCTCTAACATGACCATGAACTTTAGGATCCCGCTCTAACCCATGAGATGTTCCCTTGTCCATGACCATATCAACTGTTGAGACAATATCCTTCTCAACATCTTCCTTATTCCCTTTGACATAATTTTTTGGGGATAGTTCACCATGATATTGGCATTCAACCATAAAATGCCCCAATTCACCACATTTAAAACAATGTACTACAAAAGTCTCCCATTGAAGCTTAAAACGAAATCGACTAAATCGAGATGTATCTATACTCAACCATCCTGGAATTTTACAACTTGTATCCCATAACATGCAAAATCTACATTTGTTCAACGAATTAAGATGAGGAGCAACCAAAACTTTACCAATTTGAGACATCAATCCTGGTAGTAAATTCCAAAAGAATGAGTTACTACAATCAACGATCACCCAAATTGGACATTGTTGTTTTAATAAATCTCTATAATCCACCACTAGAACCCATTCCATCACATACACTAATCTTCTATCAAAAAAGATTGGTACCTTTGCCATCAAAGTTGTACGGTGTTTTGACGATAAAAAAACCACATCATAAAAACCTCTTGGACCCACATACACATCCTCAACACAATAATTTAGGCATTATGAATGAATTCAACCACTGCTTAATCCATGATACCAAAGGAAGTTTTGTAGTAAAATACAAAATAACACCACGATCATAGAACCTGTCAAAAGTTGTTAACATAGACTTGGTCTCCATCACCACCTCCACAACATCCTCCTCCACACAATCTTTAGCATCATTCTCATTTTTTCCCATAAAATTAGAAATCAACGCCTTAACAAAATCACAACAACTGTCAACATCATAATCATCTCCAATAACATATTTGCCACCAAGAATAACACATATGATGTTTTCTCATGCTTTGTAGAATCGATACATTTTTGCTTCTTGTAATTTTCATAGCCATCATTACTACCACATTCATCAACAATCATCAACACACTTCCTGTTGTTGTGTTTGCCATCCTAATAGAGATTGAGAGAACTAACCTGAGATGATGACAATTTTCCTTGTAACTTCTTGTAACAACAACGAAATTTAACATCCAAACAATCCTTGGAAAGCTCTCTAAACGAGCTTCGCAACGAGCCAAAAATCAAATAATACCAAAGGTATCATTTTTGGAGTCATTTCATCAATGGAGGCCTATTTCATTGATGGGAGGGTTGTACAAAGTGTTTGCAAAGATATTATCCAATAGACTAAAGAAAATCTTACCTCAACTTATTCATCCATCTCAATATGGTTTTATTGTAGGTAGAAATATATTGCATACTGTTTTGAATGTTCAAATAGCTATTGATTATGCTCGACATACACATCAAGAAATGGTTACGGTGCAATTAGATTTGGAAAAAGCATATGATCATGTTAATTGGTCTTTCCTCTTAGGTGTGATGTATAATATGGGGTTTGGTCCTCGTATGTGTCGACTTATCTTTTTGCTAGGGCAACATGCAACCTCATGTATGATGCTTAATGCCGGAGTGTGTTTCTTACTAAATCCTTGTGGCAAGGATGTCCACTAAGCCCATTGTTATTTGCTATTGTTACACATCCTTTGTTAGTTAATGTTGTCAAATCTTGTGGCCAGTGGTGATATTGTGGGTTTGCATCTTCCATCTGGTGGACAATTGGTGGCACAAGCATTGGCAGATGATTCTTTTATGTTTTTACAAGTCTCAAAAGAAAATCTTGAAAGGAGTATGCAAGTTTGGGATAAATTTGCTTTGGCTTCAGGGTTGTATATAAATTGAAGGAAGTCTCGCCTTATTTCTTGTACGGAGAGTGATTTGGAATGTTTGGGATGGTGAGGTTCAGTGATTACATGAGGATCAATATATCGACATTTGGGTTTTATCCATTGGGTGTTGATGTTGCAAATGTTCAATTGATTGGATTGGATTGGTAGTAAATTGAAGGACAAATTTATGTCTTGGAAGTCTCAATTATGGCCCTTTCATGTATGACTCAAAGTGGTGCAATGTATCTTAATACCTATGTTAGTATAATTTTTGCCTTTACTACCTTGGACTAAGACGGCATTGCAAAACATGTTACAACCTATTCAGTTCATGTTGTGGCGGAAGGGAGAAATGACGGGAGTTACATGGATTTCATGGGACCATTTGGCTACTCCTAAAAGGTTCGGTGGTGCGGCAATATTGGATTTGGAAATGCATTTGATGGCTCGTAGATTTGCATTATTATGATATATGTGTCAACAAGATCAACCATGGATATCTATGATGCAATATTTTATTGAGCATGAAGGATTGGTTCACCGGAAAACAAAGGTTCAAGTATCCTGGTGGTCATTACTCAATGGAAGTATTCCTCTAAAGATTCAACATTCTTCTATATGTGGACAACATTTGGTAAGATCATGGCAAGATGCATTATCTCTTTTTGAATGGGGACCTTGTAATTCATTACAAAATGAATTGCTTGTTTCGTCTTGAGTGTTGTTTTGGCATGGGAAAGAGAAGTTGAGATCTCAATTCAATCGTTTATTTCGATTGGGGATTGTATATTTGGAAGATGTGGTTGATAATGAATCTCAAAGGTTGTAGGAATTTGAAGATGCCAAGTGATGGTTATGTATTCCCCCAAATTATGGATTTATTTGAGAGAAATTTGTAGAAGTCACAACAAATCTATTGTATCATCATGCAATGACATCATTACCTGCCTATCTCCTAAAGTAGCGAAGTTGTGGAATGTATGTAAGTCAGATGCAAGGTGGTGGAAAATATTACAACGTGGTTGACATTCCCATCTACCATTTCGTGCAAAGGTATTCATATGGAGAGTCATGATTGGTGGGCTCCCATTAGGTTCGGCCTTAAAGAGACAAGGACTAGGGCCCGTCACTTGTTTCTTTTGCACCGTTCCATTGGAGGAAAGTACACATAGGTTCATTAAATGTCCTGTACCATGCACCATTTGGAAATACTTATTGGACATTTGGCAAGTTTGAACCCGTTGTTTGAGACCTCAACAATGGGTTTTTTCTCAATATGTTCAAAAATGGTTCAAATGATGAGATGGAGGTATTGTTCCAAATTTTACGTTATTGGGAACTTACAACACAATTGGAATATGCGCAATGCTTTCATGTTTGATAATAGACATGGGGGTGAAAGCCTATATAAAGCAGCTGAAAGGTATTATCACGTGGATTTTTTGGATGTTAGAGCATGTGGGGATCATTTCCACAAATGCATATTCTGGTTTTTTAATGGCATTACAGGATGTCCGTCTCCCTATATATAGGCATATGATAGGTAGAGGAGACTAAGAAGAGTTGTAACTAAGTGGATTTTACATACAATTCATATAATTGTGTGCTTTTACCGACAAAAAAAAACAAAGCAAAACAAATAGAGAGTGAGAGCAGGGAGCCCTAAAAACAGAAATAAGGCAAACCATAGGCCTAACAATATTTACGAGTCCCCTTCCCTCCTTCCTCCTCTCTGCCCCCCCCCCCCCCTCTCTCTCTCAGACGAAGATAGCAGCGATCCTGCCTGCGGCCTATTGGCACAGAAACAAAACCCTCTTCTTCTCCTCCAACAAGAAAGAAAGACAAAATCAAAAAGCAGACGAGGAATAAGACAGAAATACAGACAGTCAAGACAGTTCAGCCAGGCAGAAAGATAGAAAGAAAGACGATATGGAAGCGGATGATGCTTCTCTACAGAAAACTGTAAGTGCCCTAATCCCTCAATTCAAAGATCTCCTTTCTCGCATAAAACAACAGGGCCACACCAAACTTGATCCACACACAGTTCAAGGCATGCTAGCAAGTTCCAGAGGCATCAATAACGTACATTGGGATGTGTCTAGTCTTGATTCAGACTATGGAATCCTCTACAGAGGTTTCTTGGCTCCCGAAACTTCAACATCGTCATCTTCTTCTTCTGGGGAGGAGAAACAGAGCAACCAGCTTTCAGAAGGGGTTTTGTGGATTTTTCTCACTGCCCAAATACCCCCCGCTGAAATCAAGCCTTTCTCTGGAGAAGAATGTGGAAGGAGTGGCCAATTAGGAGGTTTTTCAGGCGCCAAAATCAAGTGTTTGCCTGGTGATGAAAGTGGAAGGGGAATTCAAATTGGCACCTTTTCGGGTGTCCCAATCAAGCCTTTTTCTTCCAATGGAAGTGGAAACGGAGCCCAAATAGGCGCTTCTTCTGGTGCTGAATTCAAGCCTTTGTCCAATGATCTTGGAGGTGATGAAACACAAGGAGGAACTTTTTTGGCTCCTCAAATTAAGTCTTTGTCAGGTGAACATGGAAATCAAAAAGAGACTTTTTCAGATGCCCAAATCAAGCCTTTATCCAATGGCATTGGGAACAGAAATGGAACCCAGCTAGGACATTTTCTGGGAGCCCAAACCAAGCTTTTGTCCAAGGAACATGGAAATGGAATGCAAATTGAGGATTCTTTAGGTGATCAAATCAAGCCTTTCTGCAATGAAGTTGGAAATGAAGCTCAATTTAGGACTTCTTCGGTTGCCCAAATCAAACCTTTGCCCAATGATGTTGAAAACGTAAATGGAATGGAAATAGGGTCCTTTTCTGATGACCAAGTCAAGCCTTTGTCCGACGACCTCCGAAATGCAAATGAAACCCAAATAGAGTCTTCTTTGGTTGCTGAAATCAAGCTTTTGTCCGACGACCCCCGAAATGCGAATGGAGCCCAAATAGAGTCTTCTTTGGTTGCCGAATTCAAGCCGTTGTCTGAGACCGCCAGAAATGGAAATGGAACCCTACCAGGGATATTTTTAGGGCCCCAACTGTGGCCAATATCTAGTGACATCATAGACAGAACCATTGATGATTCTGTGGCCCCAAAAACGCCTGATTTTGTGCTTGGATGCATCAAGGCACTGCCCCCACCATTGCATCCACTGACACAATTGGTCTCTGCCATCATGGCCCTTCAATCCAGAAGCCATGCAACTTCTTCAGCTGATGTGTATGAACCCGATTGCTTAGATCTCATCCCTCACTTACCTCTTGTTGGAGCTTTTATCTACCGAAGGGTTGGCAATGATGGACATACCCTCTCCTCACCTGATCATCTTGCTGCCAAATTCAGCCGTGTGCTAGGTTTTGATGATCCAAAGATATATGGTGTTTGCTTGGTGGGCAGCACGGTAGCCGACCCTCCTTATATTGCTTTTGCGGCTGGGATGAATGGCTATGCGGGCCCTCTTCATGACCTTGTTAATCAGGAGTCTTTTAAATGGCTCAATAAGGTATCAGTAGATGTGGATGTGCCAAGTGCGAGCCGAGATTGTCTCGAAGAGTATGTTCAGCAAGCTCTTGAGGCTGGACAGATGATGCCAGTTTGTGGGCGCACGCATCTCAAACTAGAAGACTCCAGGTAAACCCATTGTTTTTATCAGTTTTGTGAGAGCTTTTATCTTTAAGCCAATATGTCTAAAAAGACTTGCACTGATTTGGATGCAAACTGATGATCGGTGAACAGAATGACATAAATGGATTATGATTTTTGTTAGTTTTGAGTAATCAATTATACTCTTTGGATTTGGTCTTTTCCCAATGCTGTTCATCATACTTCATTAATATACTTGGCTGCCAATGCTATTGAAATGAGATCCATTGGTTTTTTTGTTAATTTTTCTCATAGTAAAATATACAGATTCTTGAATTGCATGTACCTATTTTAAAGGATTTTCGCCCTCTATTTTCAACAGGTCAATCCATATGGACTTCAAGCTCGGCGATGACTTTGCCACGATAGATGATCTGAAAGAAAAGCTTCGAGCTGCATGTCTGGAAAAGCATGTAGAGTTTTATGTTGTCAAATCCAGCCGGTCAAAGTATACAGTGAGATGCAGGAATGCTGGGTGTGGATGGCGTATGCATGCATCAATACTAGGCACGGGTCCTACTTGTCGAATACGAGCGTTAGCTGAACATACATGTGAGGGTGCCCCAGGCCTTGGAAACAAGAATGCCTCGGCTCAATGGATAGCCCAAAAGCTACAAGAGAAGATTAAGCAACATCCAAATTACCGCCCTGTGGATATTATCCGAGATTTGCAACGCGAAGAAGGCATACAAATACCGTATGCTCGAGCTTGGAGAGGTAAAGAAGCTGCAATGATATCCATTCATGGAGATGAGCTCAAAGGTTATTGTATGTTGCCTGGGTATCTCTCGGCTATAAGAACTACGAATCCAGGCTCGGTTGCATTTATGGAGTGTAGGGGTGTCACATTTTATAGGCTTTTTTTGGCATATTCAGCTTGCTTAAGGGGGTTCAAGTATTGCCGACCTTTTGTTGCATTTGATGCAACTCAGCTCACTGGCAAGTTCCAAGGATGCCTTCTCAGTGCTACTGGTTTAGACGCAAGAGATCAATTATATCCCATTGCTTTAGCTGTAGTTGATGTTGAAAATGAAGAGAATTGGATGTGGTTTATGACTGCATTGAGGCAAAGTCTACAGTTGGAGACCTGCATATTGACCCTCATTTCCAATCGAGAAAAAGGGTTAGTTGAAGCAGGTTTGGCAGTATTTCCAGAAAGCAAACATGCATGTTGCATGAGGCACCTTGTGGAGACCTTGAAAAAAGAGTATACTAGTAATGGAGAATTCATCAAGCTGATATGGTCCGCAGCCCATCAAGTAAGTATGGAAAAGTTTGAGGAGGCGATAAATGCTGCTCGGGTTCTTTGTCCTGACGGCGTGCAATATATGCTGGATGTGGATCCTGTTCATTGGGCAACGGCTCATTTTCCTGGCCGAAGATGGGGTCATCTGACCTCTACCGTGGCCGAATCAGTGAATTCTTGGCTGCAGGAAGCGAGGTCAATGCCGATTATAGCAATGCTCGAATCGATAAGAAAACAATTAGCGGAATGGTTCTTTCAACGTCGTCAAGAGGCTGAGACTGCTGTTCAAGTCCCACAGTTTGATCCCTCCACCTTGATTCAACCGATCGATGAGAAAATAAGGGAGGCGATGGCTTCTTCACAACACTACTTGGTGAGACCATCAGATTTGACCGTGTTTGAGATTGACACTGGCAAACAAACGAGGATAGTGAACTTGGATGGCTGGGATTGCACGTGCAAGGAATGGCAAATCTTTGGGGTACCTTGTTCTCATGCATGTGCTGCCATTCTTTTTCGGGGAGATCAATGTCAAATGTATGCTGATCGATGTTTCTCAATAGAAGCATACAAAGAGTCCTACGAGAGCCCCATATATCCGATTGATATGCAATCAATAGTTATGGAGAATGTGTTGCCACCAGAGACGAGGAGACCACCAGGAAGGCCTAGGAAAAGGCAGATTACTGCAGCTGAGCTTGAGGAGAATACGAGGCCATTTACATGCTCTCGGTGCGGGATGCAACAACGTCATAATCGACGCACATGTAAGAATCCGGTTAGATATATTGAAGGCAACTACATGGCTGAAGGGCCGACTGAGAATGAACTTCCTCCGTGTGAAAATACTACAGATGCCCTTATTGATGATAGTGAAGTTATGGTCCCTCAAGGTGGTGTTGTGAGTGATTTCAGTCGTGGTTATGGACGGGGACGGGGTCGGGGTCGGGGTCGTGGCCATGCTAATATCCACCCTCCCGCATTAAATGCATAACACTTCGTTGGTGTGTGTGGTTTTTGGTTAGTAGCCCCTCCAAGGGTTTTTCTTGGCAAAAAGACTTGGTCTTACAACATTCTTGTATACAGGTAGGGTGTGAACAAAGAAGAAGAAGACGAAGAAGAAGAAGAAGAAGAGGAACAGGAACAGGAAAAAGAAAATGTACTCGAGGAATTTGTAGCCATAGATTTGATTCGATCAAAGAAAGATGAAAGGTTTTGCTTGATTATATTCTGGATATGGTAGATTCGGCTCGGATGAAATTAGTGTGAAAAATCGATTTGGTTCGATTGAGCTCAAATGTAATTCAATTACCACAATAGGAAGTATCATACTCCATTTTTTCTTTCCTGCAGTGAACTTGAATGGATAATGTGATTTAACTTGGAATCTATGTCTTCTGCTTCTAATCATATCTTTAGAGAGGGAAATATATATGCCTCAATTCAAGCACATGCGTCAAACAATAAACTTTCTGAGTAATTATGTTCTGTTCTTTAGTTTTTGGTTGGTTTAGCATGTGTTGCAATATTTTGGCGTAATGTAACTGGTCCAACTGTGTGTATGATCATCGATATTCACAATTCTCATCGCATTAAGCTTAAATCTATATGGAATCAAATTATTGGTTGAATGATTAAATTAGCATGCGGCTAATTGCATGGAAGATTCCATATGATACGGCAATGAATTCTTAAAGAGTGGACATGCCTTTTTGAGATTCTTATGGATAATCATGAGGTATGCACGAGTAGAAATGTGAGAAGTGTAAAAACAAAGTATCAATAAGAAGAACTTTATCCATATGATATGTTTTCTATGATGTAAATAAATATGAGATGGTGGATCTTTGTCAGTATTGTATATGCTAGGTTCTCCCTATGTTGCTGTTATTGGTGGTAGATGAATTGGTTCCATGAATATTTCTGTGTAGCTTGGTAATTAGAAGTTAATGAAGGCTTGAGTACGTCCAATAGCAGGTGGATGACCTTAGTGATTGTATTGATATTGGATATACATATGCTTCGCAAACCATTCCACAATCAGTGCAATAAAAATATTGGTTTACTCATGGAGTTGTTTCCTTTTATCTATTGTAACAAGTTTTAGTTCTCAAGTCTGATGTCCTTTTATTGGGGATACCATAGTTCTAATTATTGTAGCTATAGCTTGTACCATATGCTCTAAATGAATGCAAAATGGCAAAATTAACATTCTCGAATTAAAGAGATAATTTGTCGAAGTTAATGAGCAATTGGGAACTGTTTCAAATAAGGAGGAGGGAGTTTGTGAATTAGGATGGGTGAGTTTGTCGATGTTAATGAACAATCAGGAAGTGTTTCAAATATTATTAGTAATAAAAATGAAGAAGAAAACCCTAAAAGATTCCGTTGCCGGGACTTGAACCCGGGTCTCTCGGGTGAGAGCCGAGTATCCTAACCAACTAGACTACAACGGATGTATGAGATGAAACTTCTATATCTTATTAAGTATCCTTACTTTTCCATATAAATGCAACTAAGAAAGTCTGGGTACGAGAGATAAAGCTTTGTCAACTGCCTATACATTGGATCATTAGAAATTAGGGCGGTCTCTTCCATGGTTAATTATCTTTTAATGATGGAATCTATCTAAGTAAAGTAAACAAAATCACAACTCTAGCGAGGCTTATGAAATTGAAACAAATCCACGGGTAATTTCTAAATGAGTCACATCTTTTGACTTTACGGTCACAAAGAATTATTCTGATGCTTACGAGAAGAAAGAAACAACACCTAGTTAAGGAAAAGAACATGATACAATATTGCAAAGGAGATATCTTGAAACTTTGAAGATGATTATGTCGTTACTAGCTATAACCTATTGGGTTGATCATTACTAACGGTAAATAGTTACTCCATAATATGAAAAGTGAAATAAGAATTGTTGACCAACCATCATTTTTTACCTTTTGTTTCTTTCGTAGGTCAAGCTTTCATCGTCATGTTAATAATTATGAGCATTTCAAAACAAGTTGCTTATTCTAGTTAAAATAACTAAGCAGAATTGTTTTGTGGTTTTCAAACAATTGTGCATGTCTAGTCAAGCGACATGAATATATGTTCTAGAATCTAGAAGTGTATAAACTTTGACATCTAATATATTTAAGGAAATATTTTGTAGAGGTACATCAACATACAAACTCCCTAAGTTGAATATTATATTTAGGTTTAAATACCAAAAACATCATTTTTTTATAGTATTTAATATTGATTTTGAACTTAGTCTTCTTTGACTAGATTATACATGTGTGTGTGTGGTAATATCCACTACATTACTAAACATGGGTGTTCTAACACAAGTGAAAAGTATCGCATCATATTATTTTGCACAGTGACATACTGCTATGACCTTTCCCAATTAAAGCACGACAATGATGACGAGCAAGCAAGGTCATAAAGGCATATGGAGCAAGACATCACATGGTTTAACACAATGTGAAAGATGATTACCAAATTGTTGCTTATAGATTCATGAGCTTACTTGACTAAATAACTCTTTAAAATGTCATTGTGATTGTGTAGCAACAAAAGTTGTGCTATTATTGTGAGTTCAAATCTTGGCGTATGGCTTTCATATCAAATTTGTTATAACTCTCATCATACATTTAGTTCTTGAGCATGCATAATGACAATTTGTTCCTGGAAAAATGGATTCACAAATCACTTTCCATAACACAAGGGTCAAAAACCATAGTCGTATATCTAATGTCAATTTATTGGTGCTAGCATCCCTTGCATGAACATGTTCATGAGAAAGAGGTAGTGCATTATGTTAATCAATTGGTATTGATGATAAATAGGATTGTCCTAAGGCATGATTGCCCATTTTGATATCTTAACTTAAACATTAGGACTACTCCAAAGAGTACTTACATCATAGGCTCTTAATGTCATGCCTATAAATTGGTTAGTTGGTACTTTATTTGTACCACCTTCCATTGTTTTCACCCTTTAACAAGACTACAAGCATAAAACATTATGTTGTGTTACGTGTATATTCATCTTCATCTTGACTCCCATTTCTTGCAAAGATAGCTATTTGAAATGACCCTTGGTAATTCTAATTTCAAATGCATTCATAAATTCCTACTATTTGTCAAAGAAAATTGTGTTCCTTTTGTTAATACATTCCAAACATTTGAGTTGCAATGGTCATTTTACATAGAAGTTAAGATTTTTTTGTTCTTAGCTTGATCATAACAGATTGAATGTTAAACACACACAAAATACTCATTTGTTGGAAAAAAAACATACATCTATAATGTTTCAACCTTTATTGTAATCTAATAAATGCATTTTATGAGTTTTGCCTGCTAGAGTAACCATACATAGTATAGAACTCTCTCTTTCGAGTCGAGTTCCCTCATAATTATTTTGGGATAGAACTCGACATTGAATGCATATGATCATTGGACAAATACATACCTCTTCACATCCGCTTAAAGTGAAGGATGGTAGCAATCAACAACTAATAGTAAGCTAATTGGAGTAGCCAACAACTAAAAGTAGCTAATGGGAACAACCAACAACTAATAGTAGCTAACGGGAGCAACCAAAAACTAATAGCACGTTATGTTAACCATGTAAGAAGACCTCACAACTATAGATGTATTGCATACACATGATATCCAAGGCACATAGAATGGTTTGTTTCTAGAGGGGTTTGGACCATTCAACTATGCCATGCAAGTAGCACCAACCAACCTAAGACACAAACTCCAATCAGCAATCCCTCATACATATTGATATTTGTAATCATGATTTGTCACATGTGTCCATTTTGTGCATTTTAGGGTTTCTTGGTGCATTTTAGAGTTTCTCTCTATGGTTTAGGGTTTCTGTGTGTTTAGGGATTGTTAATCCATCTTAGGGCATCTTGTTGCGTTTGAAGTTCTTTGCTCCATTTTAGGGTCTATTGCTGCATTTTAAAGGTTTTGCATTGTAGGGTTTCTTTCCATGTTTTCTGGGTTTCTCTCACGTTGTGTTTTTAGGGTTTCTTTCTAGCTCTATGTTCAATGCAATGTTTTCTTACATTTTAGGGTTTGTTGCATTCTTGGTATCCTTTTCTCTAAAACCATATCTCTCTCTAGTCGAGGACCACCGACAAACACCACCAAACCAATGACAAGCGTCAAGAAGATGGATGAACGCCTAACAAGCCTTAAGAAAACACTACATGCTCGGATAAACTTAAACAAAAAGAACTCATATATGAATGGCGGTCTATTCACCTTTCTTTACTTTCATTTGGTCTATCGATTAGTAACATATTCTTAATAATAGTATCAAAGTGTTTACTAACAAATTTTTTATGCTATTTGTTGTTTATGTATGAGCAATGGGGGTTTAACATGGCTCGTCATGCTCCTCTCAAGCTCAAAACAACACTTTAGACCCGATATATTTCTTTTTCATCCTCTCTTCTTTTCTATGATATGTTAATTTAAGTTTATATTATTATTATTTCTTTTATCCTTATGCTTTCATGCCATGTTTTATATTGTGTGGAATGGCATGAGCACTTTGTGCTATCATGCATTTGCTCTCTTCACACCAATCTTGTCCAGAGAAGCAAGATTCTATTATGACTTCTAGGACATTGCTCTCATGTAGACCGAGGTTTGATCATATGCCATTTTTACTAGACACAAATATGACCCTAGACAATAAGATGTTTTTTTTTTTTTCAAAAGAACATATCCTTCCATTAGTTTTTAGAAAAGTCATAACAACAACATACAAAATATTTTTCCCAACTCATCTTTATAAGATGATGGTTTGAGGAAAGCAATCTATGTACTCCAAAGTAGAGAAAACTAGTCAACTAATCTGAAAGTTATTCTGTAGACACATTCCAAGCTACTTGCAGTCCCATATATCTTAAATAACTTGCATCTCCCAAGTCAAACTCAAATAGACCCATGAGGGGAGACTTCAATTAGACAATAAGATGTTGTACCTTAAAACCATTATAGGGTATCATCACAATGTTGAAGGTGTGGAAAATTTTAGCACAACCCACATGATGGAGTGCTTGATGTTGAACAAATTCTTGTAAAGCTTGAGCCATGGATCTGCATCTTGATTGAATTCCCAATCATCCTCATGGTTACAACTTACAAGCTAGTAAGCCTGCATCGAATTTAGTTATGACAGATTGGGCATTGATGAGGTGACGCCCTTCTTGCTCACTAGTTTTTGGATGCAAACCTTGATAGGGTAGGTCTTACTACCCTTTCTCATGTAAATTACTTAGGGTCCAAAGTCCATTAGCAAGTGACTACCCCTAGGAAAGATCGTTCTATTACATAATCGCACGCCACTTGGTGGGTTGGTGTATTGACGATGACGTAAGGTAGAACTCAACTCCATGAACCTCATACTTATGGTGCAGTGTCAATCCCCTTGGGACTTTGGGTGGAGTCATTCACCATTCTTAGTTCTACATTAGAAGTAACAAACTTGGTTGATAATATAGCTATTGCTATTCCTAGTGTTATATATTTTATTTCAAAGTAATTCCTTGAAATCAAGTTACCAAAAGAATACAAAGACATGAGATCATTTGTTTTCAAATTGATGGTATGATTAAAAACTATCAACCCAAGTATTTTGCAATATTCCTAATTATCATTCCCCTTTCATGGCATTGTCTTCATGTAACTCATGAGCTTGATCTTAATAGTGATCCCTATTTCCATTTTTAACTAGAAATATTTTACATCAAATCTAATGTCCTCACAAACATCACTAATTCATGCATGTTCAATGACATACATGTCCGTAATAATATATGTTCAATAAGGGCATGTCTTACTTTGTTTCCTTTATCTAACATCCTTATTTCAAATTATTTAAACCAAGGCATTTCCTTCGACGGCTATCTCTTTGTTTGCAACACACTCTTGCATCTTCAATGCAAATCATTGTACTCCGTCATGTCACATCTAGTTTCAAGAGTCTTCCCTTATAATATTGTCCTTAATTCACACCTCTTCACATGATAATTGTATTCACTAGTAGTATTTGTTGTAAATGTCATGTCAAGGCGCATGGTAATGACATTGGCATTAACCCCATCGTCATAATCATGTGCATGGTATTCGATATTGTGTACCACTATTAAACATGCAAGAAAGAATCGAGAGAAAAAGAAAAGTGCATCGCATTCTACTCGATGTTTAGCATACAAGACTTACCTTCTATTATGCAAAGCTTTACTTTCATAGTTGTGAATAGGTGCCACATTGTTCTGAAAGAGTACATCATATAGTTTAAGTCAAACTACTTAAAGAGAAGGATGAACCTTGATCACAATGAGGACCTTCCTCAAACAATTGGCCATCATGGAGTGCAAACTAACCCAAATACTCTATTGGGGAGATTCCCCCTTTGACCATTTAAACAACCCAAACAAACATAGATATCCAAAACCTTAATGCATGCATGCAATGGGGTTTGGCCGACTACCAAAGGGTTACAAATCACAATCTTTACAACTACATTGTGATGTGTAGGGAAAGATAACTCAATTGAGTGTACATTTACAAAAGAATGGGATCGAAAAGAAATGAAGAAAAACACAAATAGTTCTTTTAGTCCCTACAAAGCAATGAATATCAATAACTAAACACATCTTGATTCTTCATGGCTAGCAAAATTATAACAATAGAAACAATGAAACAATCCTTCGACCATCAAGTTGTTTTAATCCTACAAATCATTCCTTGAGCATGTTGTACATTGCACACAACTCTCGCATGAGCATGATTTATTTTGTCATATTCAAATTAATTGATGTGGTTTTAAGAGTTGGGCCTATATAGAAATCGTACTCTATTCCATGGACCCTTGTCCTTACTATCCTTTTGTATGAAGATTGAAAAAATACCACTTTTATTTTGATATATTTTCATGACCTAGCTCACTTACTTATCTTCATGACCCCATTCATTCATGCTTCTTAGTGGAAAATAGTACTTAAAACATTGAATAGTCTGTTGAGTAATCTCAATTACATTTACAAAAGAATTTGATGAGATGGCAAGCACAACAAATTACTTTTCCATGATTTAGAATCCACTAATTATACGTACATTGTGTATGACGTAGCAATGTCCTAAAGACAGAAGTAATAGTAGAATAGGCACACAGGCATCTTGTTGTTTGAAATATTTCCATGTGCAAAATAGAGATACAAACAAATGCTCATCCAATAAGGACGGGGGAGAGAGATAGAGATGGAGACACAAACAAACATGGATCAGGATATAGGGGTAATGAGCGAGGTTATCTTATGGGTATGAGATTGGAAAAATCGAGAGAAGTTAGATTGTAGATTACACAAACATTGGAACTATGTATGACTTGTTAGACATGAACATTGGCCAAAAGGTGGGTAAAATAGTGAACATTGACCAAAGAATATGTGAGAACATGTGCACACATGATTGGATTCTACACAATGAAGTCTCGCGGACTTTTCATGCCCATTGGTGTGTAAAGGGGTGTGGGGAGCTTGGGCCGAATATCTTCCAATCGGCGTACAACTTCCTTGATGTCGGGACGAACCATGGGCGATGGGGCACAACAACCCATGGCCAACTGCAATGTCTGAACAAGGCCTTCATCAATGGCGCTACGCATCCCCGAGAGGATCTCCAAGTCGAAGAGATCGGACGCACGTTCTTCGAGGATAGCTTGCTTCACATACACGGGAAGATCCACAACATGTTTGTCGGAGCCAGAGCCCTCGGGTGCCTCACGTGGCTTTTTACCCGTCAGGATCTCGAGGAGGATAATCCCAAAGTTGTAGACATCGGTTTTCGGGTTGGCACGGGACATTTTGATGAGCTCGGGAGCCTTGTAGCCTTGGGACGCTGCGCTTTTGAGCATCTCGGCTTGGGAGCCCGGGTTCATGAGCAATGGGAGGCCATAGTCGGCAAGGTGGCCCTCGAAGCTCTCGTCCACGATGATGTTCTTCGACTTGAGGTTCCCGTGGACGATTTGCGAATGGAGACCATGGTGGAGGTGGGCGAGTCCACGGGCGGCGCCCAGTGCGATTTTATGGCGTCTTGCCCAAGTTAGGGGTGCTCTCGAAGCTGATCTATCTACACAACCCAATGCAGACATGAAGGTTAAGGATCTTTGCATCCAAAAACTTGATTGAAAAATTCACACCAAACCCAGTTGAAGAGTAGTTGCTGGACATGAGACTTAAGCCAGACCAATGTCTGCCCAAATGGGCATTTAGAGTGCCCTAATTGACTCCATTACTACATGATTACAGCCAGTTGCTACAGCCTGATGTGCAATGGAGCTACACTACACACAGTTTAGATGGGCACATCTCTGTAGCCTAGGCTCATTGATTGGGTTAACAGTATTAAATATAGCACCGGCCAAAACAATGTCTGCCCAGAGAGGTAATGGGCATTTAGAGTGACCTAATTGACTCCATTTCTAGTACATGATTACAGCCAGTTCCTACAGCCGAATATGTAAATGGAGATTACAAAGTTTAGATGGGCACATCTCTTGTCTGCTAGCAGCTGCGGCTACTCCAACAAATTGGATCCACTAAGTTATATGATATGTATGTAACAAATTGGATCCACTAAGTTAGATGATATGTATGTAACAAATTGGATCCACTAAGTTAGATGATATGTATGTAACAAATTGGATCCACTAAGTTATATGATATGTATGTAACAAATTGGATTCACTAAGTTATATGATATGTATGTATGTATGTATGTATGTAGCAACAACAATTGAGAAGAAGAGAAAGGGGATTGGCACTTACTGTAGAGGAGGTCAGCCAAGCTGCCTCTGGAGAGATAGTTGTAGACGAGGAGCTTCTCTCCTTTGGGTCCTGCATAGTAAGCGAGCAATGACACGACATTCGGGTAGCGGATTTGTCCGATTTGCCGGATGCCGACCATGAACTCCTCTCGATCCTTCACGGTGTCCTCTCGAAGGAGCCTCAAAGCGATCATACCGCCGCCATTTCCAGCTCCAGCTCCAGCTCCTCCAAGTTTAGCCTTATACACAGTGCCATAGCTAGTCTTCCCTAGGACCTCGCCGGGGGCGTTGAGGACCTCCTCCACATTTAGATGCTCCCCGCCTTCGAAGCGTATGAGCTTGCCGTCGCCCACGTCGTCTTCTCCGGCGCCGCCGTCGACGAGCTCGCGCTTCATGAGGCCGGACCTCATGACGTCGCGGCCCCAGTTGTGCCTGTGGCCCATGGCCACGCATATGGCCAGGCCCACCACCGCCACCGCCATCGCCCCTATCACCAGCGCCGCCACTACCCGCTTGTCCAAGTGCCCTTTCAACACCTCTGGGCACGCCGCCCCTTCCAACGGCGCGCCGCACAGCTGCGGGTTCCCCCCGTATGCGCTCGCGCCGCCGCCGCCGCCGCCCCCCAATTTGATGCCCGGGATCGGCCCGCTCAGATTGTTGTTGGACACGTCGAATTGGGTCAGATTCGTTAGCCCCGCCAAGCTCCCCGGTATGGCCCCGCTCAGCGAATTGTTCCGTAGGTTCAGATCGCTTAGCCCCCCCGCGAAGGTCCCCAAGAAATCAGGTATCGATCCTGACAGAGAGTTGTAGCTGAAATCGATCGCCTGCAGGTCAGGGCACTCTGTGACGGAGCTTGGCAGTGATGGTATACCCCCCGAGAACTCGTTTCGCTCCAGCCTCAGCTCCCTCAGAGCCAACGAATCGCTGCTGCTGCTGCTGCTGCTGCTCTTCTTGCCGCTGGTGCAGAGGCTCCACAGAGAGGCGGGTATGGCGCCGGAGAGCTGGTTGGAGGCTAGGTTTAGGTAGGCGAGGGAGGGGGATTGGCCTAGCGCGGATGGGATGCCGCCGCTCAGGTTGTTGCCGGAGAGGTCCAGGGTCTGCAGCGAGGCCAGGGACGAGAGAGACGCGGGGATGCTTCCCAGGAGGCCGGAGGAAGGGAGAGAGATGGCGATGGCGGCGACGGAGGGGTCGGAGGAGAGGGAAGGGTTAGTGGCGAGGGACGGGGAGGAGCAGTCTAGGAGGGTGGAGTTGGTGGTGAAGGTCCACTGGAGGTTGGACCAAGAGCAGAGAGGGGTGGAGTTGGACCAGGTGGAGAGGGAGGAGGGGGTGGCGCCATTGGAGAGGGTGGATTTGATCTGTAGGAGGAGGGTTACGTCGTGGTTGAGCGACAAGGCAAGGGGGCTGCTCAGGAGGAAGAAGAAGAGAAGGAGGAGAGAAGCCATGGCGGTGGCCATGGTGGTGGTGGTTGTGGCGGCGCTGGTGGTAATGGCGGCGGCGGATATGGAGCGGAGCGGAGCGAGCTCTGAGTGACTGAGTGAAACAGGGGATGGAGACGAAGTCACAGGGCAGGAACAGGGGAAGAGAGAGAGAGAGAGAGAGAGAAGACAAGGAGAGAGAGAGTGTGTGTGTGCGAAGGCAAAGGAGAGAGAAGACAAGGAGAGAGAGAGAGAGAGAGAGAGAGAGAGAAGACAAGGAGAGAGAGTGTGTGTGTGTGTGTGAAGGCAAAGAAAGGAAAGAGAGAGACAGTGAAGACCAGGAGAGAAAGAGAGAGAAGACAAGGAGTGTGCGTGTGTGTGTGAAGGAGAGACAAAGGAGAGAGAGAGAGAATGAAGAGCAGCAGGGCTTAACAGTCTAACAGAAGTTCTTCCTTCTTCTTCCATCATTTTCCTCTCTCTTCCCTCCGAATTAAGCAATCAAATTAATTAATTAATTAATTAATCAGAACCCCCCCCCCCCCCCCAAAAAAAAAACAAAAAAATTAAAGTTTTTTTTTAAAAAGAAAGAGGATCCGATGCAAAAAAAACAAAAAAAAAAACTGGAAATTTCCACACGTGTGTAGAGCCACGTCACATTGTCCCTGCTCTTCTATACGCCACGTCACCTTGGCCCTCTCCCCACGTCCCCCTGTCCCTGCTTCCACGTCAGCGTTCCCCTCCTCCACGTCACCTTCCCATGTCTTGTCTGTACAAATTTGCAGAACTAGACTCCTAATATCTTGGTCTACGTTATCTACAAAAGTAGACTTTACGTTCTTCGTTGGTTTTTTTTTCTAATGGTCTATTTACCTAGCTGGCCTCCACACACACACACATACTCTTCTCCGTTTCACACTATATGTCATACAATCATCCACTTGCCTTTTAAGCATAATATATAAACATATAATATACGTATGTATGTATGTATGCATGTTTATGTATGTATGCATGCATATATGTATACTGTATGTATCTTTACACTTTTGTGACCATGTACAGAAAACCCTTTAATCTCCCTCGATGTCAATAGTGCACATGTTTGTCTGCTCCTTGCTTTACGAACTCGACTCGCTCCATTGGTTGATGATGGACAATTGGTTATGTTTCAGTTTCTTGTCGCATGGTCAATAACATCGTTCGATGTACATATGTTCATAGACTTTAGTTAATTATGTGTCCTCCAGTTTTGTCCCTTCATAAATAGGAGTGCTTGAATCATGCTCAAGATTGTAATCAACCAAATAGTTCAGATTGGAATTTGTTGATGTGTCATCACACATTTGTCATTTGTACCTTCATGTCTTTGCTTTCTATTACGTGAAATGATTTCCAATTTCCCATAGTTTTGGATGAGAATGTATTACAAAAGTACGACTAACTTACTAGCTAGTAACTCCCTCTCTCTCTAGTTGATTTCACAATGGATTTAAAAGTCATAAAAACAAGAGAGCCAAGATCGATAGTCATCATGGGTTCAATCCATCCAATATATTGATCTCCCATGGACGTTTGAATATGAATCCGTCTCTTTTGGATGTACATGCACACTGTCAATCTTTATATTTACTCCTCCAATAAAGCTACAAATTTGGGAGTGTGGCCATTGTAATTCTAATACTCACACCTTTCCAGATACACATAGACCCTCTCCTCTGTAGGTAGTTGTGATGTCCCACATGAGTCGATAACCACAATGTATCTATCTACCTATCGCACTCTAATGTAAATTGCAAGAAGTATGATTTGTTAGTGAGACGCGATAGCTTAAGTGTCATACACAAATCTCCATTAAGAATGGTGAACACATTTGTGCATGCATTATTTTCACATAGAGTGTTTTGACTTCTAAGTAATAACTCCCCCATCTTAGGGAGGACTCACTTAGACGATAATATGTTAAATAGTCCCTTAGGTCAAATTTGCATGCTCCATCCACATCATATTGTGCTTCCACATCATTGTCTTTGCCTCCTCAAGTCACCTTTCTATGTCTTATCTATACAAATTACAAAACCACATTCTTATATCTTGTTCTACATATTTATAGCCTCCATGTTTTTGTTTTGTTTTTCTAATTAATAACCATACCATGTTTTACTTAGTTGGCCTCCAAACACACTTTTGCTTGTTTTCACACTATCAGAAACAAACATCATCATCCATTTGCCTATATATATATATACTCACATGTTGCTTTACTCATCACCACCATGTACAAAGAAACCATTGATTGATGATGGACAATTGGTTTGATTCTATATCTCATATCATAATCAATAACGTAGTTCATTGTACGTACATTCATAGACTTTGGTTAATGATTTCTCCTCCAATATAGTCTTGTCATAAGCCAAACTACTTGAAACATGCTCTCTTTGTAATCAAACACATGGTTTAAAGTGAATTTTTGTGATGTTTTATTATGCTTATGTCGTGTATACCTTAATATCTTTGGTTTTCTACTCATATCAAATCATTTCCTATTTCCCATAAATCTGGATGAGAATGTATTCCAGAAGTACTACTCAATTACTATCTAATAACTATCTATCTCTAGTTTATTTCACACTAGAATTAAAAGTTATAAAACAAAGAGAACCCAAGTTCAATCCTCGTCATGAGTTGAACCCCATCCCACAAGTTGTATTCAATATCCCACAGACATTAGAAAATAATTTTGTCTCTTTCTAGACACAGACCCCCCCCCTCTCCTCTTTAGGTAGTTATGCCAAGCCACATCATTGGATAACCACCAATCAATCTCTCTCTCTCTAAGTTTGCTTAGAAAGAATTTGAAAATCTCCAAAAGTGTTTTCTTACTAATTTTCTCAAAGTCAAGAAACAAACACCATATACCCTCCTCCTTGAGACAATATCACCTCCCATTGAGATCATGGCCATGGAAAAGGGTTGTTGAATACATGCATTAGCTTCAAGAAATTTGTCACAACAATTGCCTAGAATTGTATGGAAATGAAGCAAAAGCATCCAAAAGACATAGAAAAGCCATATTTAATATTCCAATTGGATACAAAATATGAAAAAATGGTTAAGAAGATAGGATACAATACGCTTTATGATGCATCAAAGTTCCTCCATGAGTGAGGCCTTCTTGTAACACTATATGTATCATGACATGGGAAAAATATGGAGGCTCATGCTTCACCATTATACTACATATGGTGCACCTAACTACAAAATCATTTTTCAAACAGGGAAACCGCACACATTGAACATGTTACAACCCACGATGTTCTTTGCCATCTGAACCATTTTGCCTTCATATGACTTAGTTTGCACTCACTTCAATGTGAGACAAGATGTCACGGCACAAGGACCTCCTTTCAAAAACATTAATATATTTTTTCTTGTAGATTCTAGATTGTTGTAGCGTGCAACATGACAAAGACAAAATTATATGTATATATTTATTTTGTAATGCATATGTATATGATGCCAAAAACATCCATTGATTGATCATGTGCATGCATAATATATATGATGTTTTTCCTATTACCATATCATCGTTTATCACCACATTGTTAACCACCTCACATGAAACAAAAAAGCCAAAATAAACTTTAGAAGAAAATCATTCACATTATAGCAAATTTTTAGACTTGTATTTGGAGATTAAAAAAGTGTTGGCAACTTCTGGAAGATAGTTGATTATCTTAACAATATTGTTATATTTCCAAGCAAGGAAAGACAAGACCTCGTTACATCAATATTTATGGTGGTGAAAAACAATTCTAACCAATGGATTCAGCTTTTTCTATTGGTGCAATTGGATTGGTAATTGTTGTTTATTGGTAGTATAAAGTTTTTTCACCATCTTCTTATAAATTCTTGAACCATCAACAAGTGTATAACTCCTCATCCCTAACCTTCTTGCTTACTTAAAGTGCCACCAATATCTATGGTGACTAGTATTGTTTACATCACTACTTGAAAGAATATAGCAAATATTGTTTTTTTGACAAACCCATTGTGAATTGATCCTCTTAAGGTGGAGAAATATATAATGACATATCACTTTCCATTCATTGCTGATGGCATTCAATATTATAAGCCTTAGGCTTGGTCACCTTCAAACACCATGTCAAGTTGACTAATACGGATCAACTACTTTTATTCATGCTTGTCTTGTATCAATATGATAGCACATGCTTTGACTCCCTTACTACAACCGATGAATCAAAATATCATTCAAAAAGTTAAAGTTGTGTGACACACTATAGACAACAATAAATAGTGCGCAATATTCAAGTTGAATTTGCGATGCGCCAAATAATGTCAAGCAATGACTTCAACAAATGAAAGAGGAAATTTGTTAACCATTGAAGTACATGGAAACATCTTTGTGGAACCGTACAATGGGAGACACATGTTATAACATGGATCACTTTTGAATTGAGATTGAACCCTTCTTTCAAGTCATGGCTAACATGAGAAGTTCTGTATCATTGTGTCATTATTACATGTTTATGGAGACTATAACTAAAGAGTCAAGAAATCTTGCAATGAAATTTGGATTTGGCAATCATGGATAAAACATTGGGAGACATTGGATCCAATTTTCACATACCTTATCATGTGCACATAGTTAACTTAGTATATTACATCCCTCCATATCCTTCAATGAAATCCAAGTTGAGAAAGGTATTTATACTTTTTCATCATTGATCTGACAAAAAGATGTTGCTAGTTTATGTCTTTCGTCTACATAATGCACATTCTTCACTTTTCCTTCTTCCATCACTTCATGCATGTGTTCTCCCTTCCTCTCATCTAAGGACCAAGCCCTTTGGGGCTTCATGAAGATTGTTTTCCCTTCCTCAAGTTGCACTTGTTGTTATGAGTCACCATGTGATCACTTCTCATCGATCTTCCTCACACGAACAATCCTTAGTTGCTTCTTGATTTGTGGACAATGCTTATTTTCTTTCTTATTCAGATTTGACGTAACAATTATCAAGTTAAGATAATATCAAATGTTGGGGTTGGTTGGAGTGTTCTTCATGCCAAAACTATCACCTTGGCAGGATTGTTGATGCTTTCAACCTTCTATTAGAGTTCGTTGTAGCAATTTCTAAAAGGGAACTAGAAAGGATAAGTTCATCAAGTACGATTATTGTTCAATGCCAATAATAAAATATTTGCCCTATTAGTGGCACAAAACATGGGACTCAAGACAAGTCCTACCTCCTTCATGCAATTGCCTCTATCTAATACACATGCATGGAGCTCTTGAGAGGATGTGTCCATGGTAAAGTTTATTATTCCATTTCACCCTCTCATTACACACGGCATGGTGTACAACAATATTCTTTATTCTTTACTATGTTTGTAGGATTTATACAATATGCTTCACAATGGATGAGCTTTATTATCAACAAAAGGCCATGTTCTAAACTAGGATTCCTTCAACTTTGTTGTGTTTTTCTTCTCCCTTGGCCTTCTTTTGTGGATTCTCCAAGCCACTTCGTCCTATGAGGTGTGATGATAAGGAGATCCCTACCATACACTAGTTCACATGCTTCTTCCTTAATGTTAAAGGACATTGATTGGTGTGCAGTTTGTTCTTGATCTTGGCTTCCCCACTAACATAGTCATGCACCTTTGTTTCTTGTCTTCCTTTGAATTCACACTCAGTTGGCTACTTGATGTTTCTTTATCTTTGTAGGGCTCACTCCTCTAACATTGGTATGATGATGGTCGTGGTTGTGGATAATGAGGTCATTGCGACAATTTTCTTCTCAAGGTTAGGTACAAAGCTTAGTGTGGTTGTAGTAAAGGACAACTCTTGTATGCTACACCAAAGCTAGTCAACTTGATTGACTTCATGCTATTGAGGTTGGACACATGGAAATGGTTCATCCTATCGGGATCCTATCTTTGAAGGGCATGACCACTTAGATAGCTAGTCACAAGCAAGTTGAATGCTACAAGAGGCATAGTAAGGTGTCATGTTGGTCGACAAAGGACAATATCTTCTTGTTGTTTTAATTTATATACTAAAGTCCCAATTTAATTAGTTAATTGATTATATTGAAAGTCAAATGGGTTAATCACTTTAACACTAAAGTGTTAAGAGGGAGGAGTGTTAGACATAATAGGGTTGCTTAAAAGAACTTTACAATATGGATCAACAATGATTACATTAATTTTTGCACAAACCTTATAATGTCCCAAGCTTATATATGCTCTACTTTTTCTACAACTACTTCTCCCTCTGAATTGGGCAATTGCTCCTGCTTTTTTAGATGTGGGTGATGGGGTGAGACCATACCTCCATCACCCACTGTTTGATTTAACTTATATATATATATATATATATATATATATATATATATATATATACACATACATACATACATACATACATATACATATACATATTCCACTATTATTGTTACTACTTTTCCCACTAAACTAAGCAACTACTCATGTTTTTATAAATGTTGATGATGGGTTGAGATCGTACTTCCATCTCTAACTTTGTCATTTTGGGATAATTCAACTGGAGAGATTCACAACTTGCATTGAACCAAAATGTTGGATTAATGCTCAAACAATCCCTAATATAGTGTACGAATCCTTTACTTCTTGCTCATACATATGGGTCAATAAGCCAAAGAGAATATTCGAGATGGAACTCCCTCTTCCTACCTAATCCATGTACGACAAGTAGGCAAGAGGATATTCTAGAACATTCTAAATGAGCCATCTCCTACCAAATATGTTATTTGTATGGTTGTTAAGACTTATATATACCTCCAACATTGGGTTTAAGGTTTAGGATAGAAAGTTGACCAAAGTAGTTGGACTTGGCATAGTGGGATAATGTGAACTTAAAAACCTTGTCATGAGCATTAACCAAATTCTCAACAAGTCCCCAAGTGAGATCTCGGAGAATACCCATCCCATTCGATGAAGCATGTCGACTTTGACAAAGACACTTAGTCCAATCTTGTATAATCTTGAGATTTTCACAACCATTGATCTCAACTAGAGGGGGTGACAAATTGGAGCTCAAAAAGTATTCATTGTATGTTATATCGCAAAAATATAACTAGAGTTATTACACACAAGAACACGTGAATGGAGATCAAACACGGGATAAAATGCTTTTATATTATTCACATCTCAAAATATTACAAAGAGTCCCAATATTCAAACATGACGAGAAATATGCGGAATAATCTCCGGCCACAACCGAAGCGTAGATCACTTGATGACAATCAAACACAAAAGAAATGGGGATGGAGGTAAGTACACAAACAGAAAGAGAATACATAGGATGTTAACGTGGAAAACCCTAAGAGGGAAAAACCACGGGAGTCCACAGACTCCAAACTATCACTATGTGAAGGAGTACAACAGGGAGCACAGAGGCAACGACCTCTTGCTCACAATCTTCGCCTGGTGGCGGTTACAATAGAGACATGCTCTGTATTGCTCTCTCTCTCTCTCTCTCTCTCTCTCTCTCTCTCTCTCTCTCTCAGTACAGTCGTTACACAAATTACGCTATACAAAGATAATAACAGCAACAACAACAACACACATTGTTTGCCCTAGGTCATATTTATACTAATATGACATTAGGACTATTTATAGATATAGCCCCAATGGGCTCTCAGAAACATATCTACATATATGTCCCTTCATCCGGTGACAGGTTCTCACCAGGCCTGCAACATCCGGTTCTGGGTACTCCACATCCGGTTCTCACCGGGTCTTCCGATGTCGGGCCTTCGTATCCCATCCGGAGGGACCGAGATCCTAACAAACTCCCCCTTCACTCTGGCATGGGATGCCTCGTCAATCCGATCCGCTTCCGGCATGCGTCTAGCTTGTTGGGCGTTAGCACCTTGTGGATCTTCGTCAACACGAACTCTCGGTCTTCTACTCGCTCCCGAATCCAATGGTACCTCCACTGGATGTGCTTCGTCTTGGAATGATACGTTGCGTTCTTCGCAAGGTGGATGGCACTTTGACTGTCGCAATAGAGCCGGTATTCCTCTTGCCGGATCCCTAGCTCTTCTGAAGTCCTTCATCCATAGTATTTCATTGCCGGCTTCCACAACCGCCATGTACTCCACTTCCGTGGTTGACAACGCAACCGTCTTCTGCAGCCTCGATTGCCACGAAACAACTCCCCCTGCATATATCATGACATATACGGATGTTGACCGGCTGGTATCCGCATCAGTCGACATATCCGAATCGGTGAAACCGTCAAGTTGGGGTTTACCGGAGCCAAATCAGAGACACATACTTGAGGTGCCTTTCAAGTATCGGAGTATCCATTTTACCGCATTCAAGTGCTCCTTGCTGGGATTGCTCATAAACCGGCTCACCACTCTGACTGCATATCTGATATCCGGTCGGGTACACACCATTGCGTACATTAGGCTCCCGACGGCAGAGGCATATGGTATCTTCATCATATCCGCCTTCTCTGCCTTCGCCTTCGGGCTTTGCTTACCGGATAACCTGCAATTTTCCGGAACTGTCAATCCAACCGGTTTCGCATATGACATGTTGAACTGCTGAAGCACCTTTGTCACGTACTTCTCCTGTGACAGCCACAATTGCTTCATTTGCCAGTCCTGGATGATATGCATCCCCATCATCTGTCTTGCCGGACCCAAGTCTTTCATTGAGAAGGTCCGGTTCAGGGCCTTCTTCAGCATCTGTATCTTGACTTGGTCTCGTCCGACGATCAACATGTCGTCCATGTACAAGAGGAGTATCAGGAAGTCTCCACCTTCGAACTTCTTCACAAATACGCAGTGATCGGCCTGCGTCTTGTGGTACCCTTGATCGACCATGAAGGAGTCGAACTTCCGGTACCATTGCCGGGGAGCCTGCTTTAACCCGTAGAGGCTCTTTTTTAACCGGCAAACCAGGTGCTCCTTCCCTTTCTTCACAAATCCCTCCGGTTGCTGCATGTAGATCTCCTCTTCGAGGTCGCCATGGAGGAACGTCTTCTTCACTTCTAACTGCTCTACCTCGAGGTCCATGCTTGCCGCTATGCTCAGCACCATCCGCAGGGAAGTCATCTTTACTACTGAGGCAAATATCTCGTCGAAGTCCACACCCTTCTTTTGTTGGAACCCCTTCACCATGATCCTGGCCTTGCACCTTGGAGGGTTGCCGGCATCTCCCGGTTTCAACTTGTACACCCACTTGTTTCGGAGTGCCCTCTTTCCTTTCGGCAACTCCACCAATTCATACGTGTGGTTCTCATGCAGGGAATCCATCTTGTCCTGCATGGCACTCAACCACTTGCGGCTATGGGTGTCATCCTTCGCTTCTTCGAACCTTTCCGGCTCCCCCTCATCGGTCAACAACACATGCTCTGTGTCAGGAATAGTACTAAAGCAGAGATGGAATTAGTACTAAAAAGAGTAGTACTATTAGTACTAAGAGGACGGGACTGCGTAAGATTCCCGAGAGAGGAAGTGAGAAGAGGAGAGAGAGAGAGAGATAAAGATGATGACAACAGCTAATATATTATGTGAAAAGATAAGTACAAAGCGGCTGAGAGGCTTAAGACTGGCGTTGAACCAATTTGGTTCAACATAATGCCTAGTGCCTTCTTTTATAGTGTTGTCAGGAGTAATCCTGAAACTTCTAGAATGTTCCAGAGAAATCTGGAATATACATTACTTTCTTATAATAAAACAAAATGAAAATAATATCTTATGAATTACAATAGATGGTGTGATGGTCAAGAGCTCGACCCATATACCATAAGGTCATGGGTTCGAGTCTTGCCATATCATGACACTATCTCCCCCTTAAAGACGACGAGTGGAACGAGTCGGTGCTGACTGCGGACCGGGTTTGTCCGAAAATCAGCAAGCAGATCCTGAGCATTGGCAACATGCTCGACGGGTTCCCAAGTGCGTTCGCTCGGACTATAACCAACCCAATCGACCAAATAATAAAGTTTGTTGTGAATAAGTTTGGAATCGAGGATGACCGCAACTTCATACTCCGGGCCGGAGTCCAACTCCAACGGGGGCGGCGGTGGTGTAACACGATCGGGAATGGTGTTTGCTTTATAAGGTTCAAGAAGAGAACAATGGAAAACCGGATGTATCTGAAGCTGCGGAGGGAGATCAAGGCGGAATGTGACATCATTAAGTTTACCCGTAATATGGAAAGGACCGAGTCGTCGATAATCCAACTTGTCGCACGGTCGAGTAGTCTTGATGTGACGACGTAAGAGCCATACTCAATCTCCGATGGCAAAAGAGGAGGGAAGCCGATGACGATCCACGTAAGTCTTCTGTGTCTGTTGAGCATGACGAAGATGAGTCGAGAGATCTGTCTGGATCTTGCGTAGTCTCTCCAAATGATCCCCGACACGAGGATTGGTAGGTAGCTCAAGGGTGTTGATCACCGACCAACGAGGATGAGAACCGGTATAAGCGTAGAATGGGGAGACTCGAGTCGAGGAGTGAACAACATTATTATACGCAAACTCCGCAAAGTGGAGAATCTCGGCCCAATCGTCCTGTTGATAACTCAGGAAACACCGGAGATATTGCTCCAGCGTTTGGTTTGTTCGTTCTGCCTCATCCTCCTACCCTTTTCCCTATATTATGGCTACTGTTAGCGCCCAAGAATATCAATCCGTTTTCTCCGAGTTACAGTGCCTAAAAGAAAAGTTTGTTGCCCTGGAACAAGAAAACCAACGGTTGATAGGGGATCTGCAACAAATCGCTCTCGAAAAACAACAAACGCAACAACAACATGGGGAGTTAGCATTACGGGTACAACAACTCGAAGCAGCATTGCAACAACAAGGATCAAGTCCCCAAGGATTTCATAAAGAGCCCAAGATTGGACTTCCTGTGAAATTTGATGGAACGCGATCGCAATTTCGGGGATTCCTTAATCAGGTACGCTTAGTCATCCAGATGCATCCTTCCCGATATCCCACTGATGCATCTCGAGTCGGCCTAATAGGCACGTTACTTAGCGGCTCAGCCTTGGCATGGTTCGCTCCGCTTCTAGAAAAACAAATACCCTTGCTTAATAACTTTGAAGATTTTATTGGTGAGTTTAAAGCCTGTTTTGGAGATACCGACAGCATCAGGACGACGATCAACAAGATCCGAAGATTGCGTCAAGGCGATCGTCCAGCCTCTGCCTACCCGGCGGATTTCCGTCTACTCACCTCAGATATTCCCTGGGATGATCAGGCCCTCATGGAGCAGTTTCGCCACGGGTTGCGCAATGATGTCAAAGATCTGCTTTTAACCTTCCCTGAAGAACCAAAGTCTCTTACGGAGGCAATCAGTCGAGCGGTCCGATGCGACAACCGCCTTTTCGAACGGCGTTCGGAGCGTCAGTTACAAATACCACGCTCTCGGTCGGAACCCACATACGCCTCAGTCACGGCTAAACCGTTTGCACGCGATGTACCCCAAGCCAATATTCCGACACCGATGGAGATCGACACCATGCGTCGACGCGGCCCGTTATCGGAAGAAGAAAAGCAACGACGACGTGCCAATCGATTATGTCTTTATTGCGGTGGACCAGGGCATATCGCCATCAATTGTCCCCATAGGCCAAGAAGACAGGTAAATCAAATCGTCGCTTGTACTAAACCCAAGTCAATTCTTCCCTTCGGAGTGTTTGATAGTATTAATAGTACTAATAGAGTGTCAGATAGTATTCATAGTACTAATAGCCCAAGTATCTCAAACAAATTTGAAATCCTTAGTCAATTAGATGAAGAGTTAAACGATTGAGTCCAGCCAAAATAGGAGTCGTTTGGTTGGACAACAGCCCTAGATCTGTACATCCCATTAGTGTTCCATTCCTTCCAAGCAAGTTAGCAATGTGTTCCTAGCCCAAGTCATTGTTAGTACTAAAAGTACTCCCCCAGTACCCGTCCTAGCACTCTTAGATTCCGGAGCTAATTCCTGTTTCATGGATCGAAATTTTGCCCAAGCTTCTCAGATATCCCTAAGAAAACTTCCTTGTCCCGCATCTGTAGTAGTCATTGATGGTCGTCCCATTGCTTCCGGGAATATTGTAGAAGAATCAGAACCCATTCAAGTTGTCCTAGGTAGTTTTGTGTGTGTAATATCATTTAATATAATTAGTAGTCCAGAGCATCCCATTGTCCTAGGATTACCTTGGTTTGAATTACATAATCTAGCCATAGATTGGAGAACAAGAGAAGTCCGATATCGACCACCCCAAGAATCTACTCACCGAGTTTCGACCATTTCACTCCATCAATTACGCGAAGAAGGACACAAGGAGGCAATGTTCCTATTTGCAATATCAGTACATCCTTCCAACACTATTAAGAAGGACTCCTCAGTACAACTTCCGGCAAAATATCATCCTTATGCCGATGTATTTGACAAGGTAAAAGCCGGTACCCTTCCTCATCACCGTCCCTATGAGTGTCCCATCGATTTACAACCAAGAACCGAGCCACCATGGGGACCAATTTACAACTTGTCACCCACCGAGTTAGAAGTCCTTCGAGTAGTGTGATGATATGGCAAGACTCGAACCCATGACCTTATGGTATATGGGTCGAGCTCTTGACCGTCACACCATCTATTGTAATTCATAGGATATTATTTTCATTTATGTTTTATTATAAGAAAGTAATGTATATTCCATATTTCTCTGGAACATTCTAGAAGTTTCAGGATTACTCCTGACAACACTATAAAAGAAGGCACTAGGCATTATGTTGAACCAAATTGGTTCAACGCCAGTCTTAAGCCTCTCAACCGCTTTGTACTTATCTTTTCACATAATATATTAGTTGTTCTCATCATCCTTATCTCTCTCTCTCCTCTTCTCACTTCCTCTCTCGGGAATCTTACGCAGTCCCGTCCTCTTAGTACTAATAGTACTACTCTTTTTAGTATTAATTCCATCTCTGCTTTAGTACTATTCTTGACAGTTTGAACCAATTTGGTTCAACATAATGCCTAGTGCCTTCTTTTATAGTGTTGTTAGGAGTAATCCTGAAACTTCTAGAATGTTCCAGAGAAATCTGGAATATACATTACTTTCTTATAATAAAACATAAATGAAAATAATATGAATTACAATAGATGGTGTGATGGTCAAGAGCTCGACCCATATACCATAAGGTCATGGGTTCGAGTCTTGCCATATCATGACACTCTGCATCCGGAAATCTTCGGGGGGGGCTTCTCTCTCTGAGAGGATATCTCTGTCTTTGGCTTTTGGCAATCGACTCCTCTATTTGTTCTTCATCTGAATCCGATTCGGGGTCTTGGCTGGTTCCGGTTTCAGCTTCCTCTACTTCTTCTTTTGCTGGTTCGGTATCCTTGTTATTGGTTTTAGGATTAGGGTTAATGATGATAATGATAAATATAGGAATAGGGTTAACAATCATGGTAGATTGATAATGTATGTGTGATGATGATGGTGAGAGATCATGACGTGCATCAAGAATCATTGCCCATCGTTGTGATGATGGAGATAAGCATTGTAGAATGGTGGAGATGGTGAATGGTATGACGGTGAGAGAGAACATATAGAGAAGCATTGCGGGGTGGGGGGTGGTGCCTAGAATGGCTCCACCCCCCTCCCAAGGGGGTTCAACGTTGAGGGGAAGAGAGAGAGAGAGAGAGAGAGAGAGAGATGAAAAGAGAGATAGAGAGAAATGATTCATTTTTCATTCATTCCCCATAAGGGGGTTAAATAGTACAAGAGGGGGTAGATACAAAGGGGTGTAAGCCCCCTAGAGGATTCATACTGGACACTCACTCACACCTCCTCGTATCCATCCACATGCACACACATGTGCATGTGTTCACATACGTATCGACTCACAATTACATTTATGCCCCCTACACACACACAACAATCATCATGATAACATTTGACCCTCGTTCATCACATTGACTCTCCGTACATCTCGTACGGGGTAACACAATATGGCACGCCCGTGGGAAAGTGCCTTGCACGTCGATCCCACATGCCTTGATGATGATATTTCTTCAACCGGAACTTCCATCGGTCTCTTCAACAATCGACTCCCTCGATCGGAGTGCTTGACTCGAACCTCTTTGTCGGTCAGCAAATCTTTCTACGACACAAACATTCTCGTTCTGTCGGCTTACGAACTTCGTCATGGGTCTAAAATCATGTCGTATGAATGTGTGTTTTTCCTTTGTTTTGAGTGTGTGTGAGTAGTCTTGGGGATTTTCACAATTCTAGTGGTGCCCTCTTGTTTTAAAAAAATTATATTGTACCCTTATGTTTATGAAATCTTTGTAAATACCCTTTATGTTTTTAAAATTTTGACAATGCCCTCAGGTTTTTGGAAATTTGTCGGATGCCCCCATTGTTTAGAAATTTCTTGGATGCTCTTTTATCATTCTCTTTTTCCCTCATTTTTCTGTTTTTGTCTTTTCTTTTTCTTGCTCTTGTATCTCTGTCTCTCTCGTGCTCGCGTCTGTCTCTCTATGCCTTTCTCTTCTTCGATTTTCTTCTTTCTCTTCTTCTTTTTCTCTCTTATGCCACTGCTGCCTCTCTTTCCTCTTTCTTCTCTGCTTCTTCTCTTTCCCTTCTTCTGCTTCTGTCTCTTCTCTGTCTATCCATGTTTCTTTTGTCTTTCTCTTCTTAATCTATTTCTTCTTGTTTCTTATTCTCTGTTTCTCACAGTCTTTTGCTTTTGCTTGCTTCCTCTTTATCCTTGCCTTGTAGGCATCGTTTGCTGTTCTTCCTCTGCCCCTCGGCGGCATGTCCAACGTTGTCGTCATCAGTTTTCTATCGTTGCCGTCCATCTCTATTTGGCCCGTCCGGGCACCGCCACTTCATCCGGCCGCGACTTCGACGTTGTTTTTAGTCCCGTTCATTCCGGCTGGATGTCCGGCAGCCGCTTCCCGTTGTCACTATCTATCATTGTCCTTCCGTCGTGGTCGTCTTGCGTCTTGTCCGCTATTCAACCTACGGTTTGGCCACAACTTTTTGAGGTCTCCGGCTCTTTAGGTCTCTGTCTTGGCCGTTGTCTGGCCTCGTGCGTTTGTTTTGCCCGTCCGGTCCGGCTGCGTCGATTTTGATACCGTTCGGCCACTCCAGCCAGCCCCTTCGATGGCTCTTCGGTCGCTCTCTGGCTGACGCTTTTCCGGCCTCTCCTCCATCTCAGTCGGTGTTGCCATTTTGGATGTAGTTGACTGCTCTTCCACTCCTATCCAACCACACCGACTTCTCTTTCGCTGCTGTTCGTAGCTTCTTTTTTTTTTTTTTCGTCGTCATTCTCAATGAACGTTCTGCCGCCATTCGGCGTCGTCATTGTATTCCGGCCATCGTTGTCGCTATCGTGTCGGTTCCGTCATCGTCCGGCACCATCCATCGTCTTCCGCTCGTGTGTGTGCGTCCGGTCCGTCGTCCCGGGGGCCTGTCTGCTTCCCCGGCCTTGTCCGGCTGCTCCAGCCACTGTCCGGCAATTTCGACCAGTTTCCGGCCCTTCTGGCCGCTTTTTCCGTTGTCTAGCTCAACTAGCCATGTCTGTCCGGTCCATCTCCAGATGTCTGGCTCGTTGGCCTTGTCGGCCCTGTTGTCTTCTGGTTGCGTGTCCGGTCCGTCCGTCTGTGTTGTCCCATCCTATTGTGTCTTGTGTCTTTTTGGTCGCCTTTGTCTAGTGCATCCGGCCGTATCTTTCTGGCGCTGTTGGTTGATGTCTGGTTTGCGTCTGCATCTCCATCTCCGTCTTCTTTGACCCTTCGGTGTTAACCGACTTGGGTTCTGGTTCCGATTCCGGTTCCGACTGTCTGCGCGTTTCTTCTTCTGGAACCATTGCCCGTGCATTCTCAGCACATCCTGCCGGTATCCGCTCCACACACTGCGACTTTCTCCGCAGTCTCCTGGTGGGCTTGTCTTTCCGGTTGTGCTGGCACCGGTTCCCTCTGTGTTGTTGTTTGTCCAGCCGTGCATCTTGCACCACACTTTTGAGAACACGCACATTGTCGCTAACCACTTTCGGAAACACACACATGGACATTAATCGCAACCTCGCACAAACATTGTTGTCATTCATGCATTCCTCCATAAACTTCCTCCAACATCTTCATTGTCATTTTCGCTTTTCGCCATTTCTTGCACTTAGTTGCTATGGCTTGCACATCCGCGTATCATTCTTCGACTCCATTTCCAAAGGGGGGTCGCCTTAGTGGTCGCCAAAAGGTGTTATTCGTTTAGCCGGACAAGGCCTAACACAAGGTGTCACGGAGACACTTCACCAAAGGGTGATTACGGCATAGGATTAAGATTCAACGATTACACCGACTTACGTAGGTTACACGATTAGATTGCTTTGGTTAATTACACGCGTAAGATATAACAGTGATTACAGAACGGAAATCAAGACAGAAGTATAAACATCATAATCTCTATTAATTATCCGCTGCTATTACAATGGGGTCCGGGCCTTTAAATAGGTTTCCGGCCCGTAGTACAAAACGGTGCCTCTCGCACCTATTCGGGATCCGTCCGGATCTGGAACGGCATACCGTTTCCAGTCCGTCCGTCCACACTATCCTCATTTACAACCATATATAATTAATTCCTTCACTCCGTATTTTGGACTCCTTGCCGGCCGGTAACAAAGTGAACGTGGCTTCCAACACTGCTGGTGAGCTGTGGCACAAGAGACTGTGTCACATGAGCATGAAGGGGATGAAGAGGCTTGTCGATGACAACCTCATTCCGGTGAAGAACGTGCATCTTGAGAGGTGCATCAAATGCCTAGCCAGTAAACAAAATCGGACCTCCTTCCAATCAAGGCCACCGATGAGAAGTAATGCACCATTGGAGTTGGTGCATACTGATGTGTGTCAAGTGGACACGAAGTCCCATGCCGGAGCACAGTACTTCGTGACGTTCATAGATGACCACAACAGGAGGTTGTGGGCCACACCGTTGAAGACAAAGGATCAGGTGTTATCCGTCTTCAAGGAGCTCCAAACAAGAGTGGAAAGAGAAACCAGAGGGAAGCTGAAGGCGGTTCGAGCAGATAACGGAGGGGAATACCAGGGGCAGTTCGAGGAGTACTGCCGCTCGAAGGGAATCCGGCTCGAATTTACCGTGCCGAAGACGCCGGAACTAAACGGGCTAGCCGAGAGGATGAACCGGACCATAATGGAGAGGGTCCGGAGTATGCTAGCACATGCTAAACTACCCAAGACGTTTTGGGCTGAGGCGCTGTCGACAACGACGTATGTGATAAATAGATCACCCTCAGTGCCCTTGGATGGAGCCACACCGCAAAAGGTGTGGACCGGTAAGGAAGTGTCCTACTGGCATTTGAAGGTGTTCGGGTGTCTCACGTACGTGCATGCTACTAAGGACCGGAGAGAAAGTTGGATCCAAAGACCTGGCCATGCATATTCCTTGGATACGACGATGATGAGTTCGGCTACCGAGTGTGGGATCCGGTTGACAAGAAGGTTTTCCGGAGCCGAGATATTATCTTCATGGAGGACAAGACTCTTACCGACTGGGAGTCGGAGAAGAAGATAATGAACTCCGATGAGATTCAAACCCACCTGGCTAAGAGCCAGTTGACACTCGAGGAACCATCTGGTTACGGTGAGGATTGTTACCCCGTACGAGATGTACGGAGAGTCAATGTGATGAACGAGGGTCAAATGTTATCATGATGATTGTTGTGTGTGTGTAGGGGGCATAAATGTAATTGTGAGTCGATACGTATGTGAACACATGCACA